>NW_025727234.1:0-64226 GCF_021461385.2 Schistocerca piceifrons | reverse complement strand
ACTGGGCCCCGGGGGGTGGGTGGGTGCGTGCGTGTGTGTCGATTGCCGGCTGGCGAAAGGTGCGCCATCGGCGGGGTGGGTCGCCGGCACGAGTAGAGGCGGCGGCGTTGTTGCTGTTGTTGTGTGGTGTTTGTTTTGTTCGGCTGTGTCGGCGAGCTGTGTTGCGGTGCGTGTGAATGGTGGTGCAAAAGTGCTGGCGTTGGGGCTGCGACTGCGACGGCGGCGAGCCGCGGGCGCGCATGATAGTGATGTTGTGAACAGCGGCTGTGTACGGTAGTGGTGTTGTTGTAGCACGACGTGCATCCGGGCCGGCGCGGAAAGCGCAGTTGCGGGCGGTTGCCCTTCGGTGCCAGCCATGTCGCGTGAGCGGCGGGTTGCTGTGGTGTCGACACGTGGTGCTCTGGGTTGTTGTGTGGTGCCCTTTGGCCGGTGGGGGTGGTTCGCGTGCGTCTCGTTCGCGCTCGGTATCTGGTCGTGGTCGTGCTGCTCCCCCGTCTGTCGGCGGTTTTCGACGTCGTCTGTACGTTTTTGTCCGTTTGCGGCGGTGCCTGCCGACGTCGTCCCGTCGCGACCTTTCAACCGAAAGTGTGGCGCCCGAAGGTGAACGAACGTAACCCTGACCTCGGCGCTTTACGCTGAGCCGAGCGAACCGAACCGAACCTAACCTGTGGTGTGGTGAGGTGAGCTCAGCCTGTGAGCCCCAAACGTCTACGTAAGGTAAGCTGTCCGGCGGCTCACGCCTCACGTTTTGAACGCTTTTTTAACCTACGTTTGACGCTTCTTAACCTAGCACTGACCCCTTAACCTAACGTGTAACGTAACCTAACGTAACCTAACCTAACCTAACCTAACCTAACCTAACCTAACCTAACCTCTGACGCCTGACGTGTTTGAATGCTTAACCTAAGTTTGACGCTTAACCTAACCCAAGTCCCCTTAACCTAACCCACGTCCACCTAACCTAACCGAACCTAACCTAGACGTGTAAACGTAATGTGTAACGCGCAACGTGTAAGGTCGGCTGTCGTGTGTGCTGACGGCAGATTGGGTTGGTCTGTAGATTCGGATTGCGGTTTGCCTCGGTCGAGGGGTTGGGTCGGAAGCGGCGAGGGGCGGCGGCGCCTGTTGCGCAGGCGGCGTCCGTTTGCGGCGGGCAATTGTTGAGAAACGGCTGTGAATGTTGGCGGGCGAGAGGAGGAGGACGGCGCGCGATGTGGCCCGACGGCTGCGGGCCGATCGGGAAACGGCGGGAGGGCGACGGAAGGCGATGGGGCGGCGGAGGCGCGTTTGCACGGCCGTCATCGCCGCACGCCTCGGCTTGTGTGGCTGTGGCGCCGGCCGCGCTGGCCGGGCTGCCGCGGCGACGGTGTGGGAGTTTTGCCGAAGGTTTGGCCATTGTGGCGGGTCGTCGGCTGGGGCTGTGGGGGCGGCATTTGGGCGGGGGCGGCGATTCTCGGCGGGCCGACCCAGGCTGTAGCGCGCGGTAGCTGCAGTTTGGCCGTGGTTTGCGGCGCTGCCGTGGCGACTGGTTGGCGACTGTGGTGTGGCTGTGTGTAGCCCCATCCTCGGTGGTTTGAAAGGCGCGGGCGGTTGTGGCGCAGCTTTGGGGCTGCTCCGCACAGGCTGTCGGACGTTGGGCGGTAGCAAGCGCGGGAGGCGCGGCGCGGCGGCGCGCAGAGTGGCGGCCGCTCTCTCGGCCGTCCGCGCCCGCCCGCGACACTGGCTGGGCCCTTGTGATTCTCTGCTCTGCTCTGCCGTGCTGTGCTGTGCTTGCGTGCCTGCCGTCCCGCTCGCTCTCGCTCTCGCTCTCGCTGTGTGTTACGCGCGTCGTCGAAATGGCAGATCAGGCGGCTACGAACGAGACTGCTGCGGCACCCGCCGCCACCGGCACTACGAAGAAGGCCAAGTCTGCGTCGTCTGCGAAGAAGCCGCGCGCCAAGCCTGCGCACCCGCGCACCTCTGAGATGGTGACGGCCGCCATCAAGAGTCTGAAGGAGCGCGGCGGGTCGTCGCTGCAGGCGATCAAGAAGTACATAGCCGCGCACTACAAGCTGGACGCGGAGAAGCTGGCGCCGTTTATCAAGAAGTACCTCAAGTCGGCCGTCGTGGCGGGCGAGCTGGTGCAGACGAAGGGGAAGGGCGCGTCCGGCTCGTTCAAGCTTGCCGGCGCCGGCGGCGGGGGGGCGGCCGAGGGCGGCAAGGCTCGTGCTGGCGGTGCCAAGAAGAAGCGCGCCGCTCCGGCCAGCAAGGAGAAGAAGGGCGCCCGTGCGGCCGGCGCAAAGAAGGCTGGTGGCGTGAAGGCGGCGACCGGTCGGAAGGCGGGCGCCGCCAAGAAGGCGTCTGCGGCGTCGGCCGCTCCCGCGGGTGCGAAGAAGGCGGCTGCGGCCAAGCCGGCCAAGGCCAAGTCGCCGTCGAAGGCGAAGAAGGCCGCCAAGGTTCCGACGAAGAAGCCGAAGGCGCCGCGCCCGAAGAAGGCGACGACGCCGTCTAAGGCGAAGGCTTCGCCCAAGAAGAAGAAGTAGAGTAGAGTAGAGGAGAAAGAGATGGGAAAGGAAGGGTTTGGCGCTTGACCCCGTCGTCCCCACCCCCCGTCGTCGTCTAGTGGCGCGCAAGAGACGCGCGGCCCAAAACGGCCCTTCTCAGGGCCATCAAAGCACGTCGGGGAAGGTTTTGATTGTCGTGTTGCGTTTGGTGTGGGTGTCTGTCTGTATGCCCGTGGGGATGCTGTTTGCGTGCCGTGGTGGTTTGATTGCGGGGGTCGGTGGCGGGTGTGGGCGGCGGTAGCGGTAAGCGGTGTTGTTGTTGTCGTGGTTGATTGTCGCCGTGTTTGTGGCGGCGGCCGACGGTTGGTTTTCTGTCACGTTGTTTTGTTTGAATACGTTGGTTGGCTTGCCTGCGTTCGTTCTTCTCGGATGTGTGTCTTGTCTAGTCGTGTCTGGTCTAGTCGTGTCTGGTCTTTGTTTTGTTTCTTTGTGTGTGTTATGTTTTGCAACGGGGGGCACGTTGAGATGTGGAAGGAGTCGGCGGGGATTTCGGTGGCGTGTAGAGCGAGCGAGCGCGCCTGCCTGGCCGTTGGCCGTCGGAGTGGAGTGCGGGTTTTTTTTGTTTTCGAAACGAAAGCGGCGGCCGGCCAGCCACCCGTGCGGTGTGACGTCGGCCGTTGGGTATTGTGCGCTTTGAGCGCCGGGGAGGGATGATGTGTGATTGTTGCGCGCTGCTAGCAGGCAGGCAGAGTGAGCGGGTGTGTGTGGCGGACGGACGGGAAGTGGTGGTTTTTGTTTTTGGGTTGCGGGGCGAGAGGCAGGCGACCGACAAAGTTTGCTCGCGACGGAGAGATGTTAGTGGCCCTGAAAAGGGCCGTTTTTGTTTGTGCGGTGCGGTGCCGCGGCGCGGTTTAGGCGCGCTCGCCGCGGATGCGGCGCGCGAGCTGGATGTCCTTGGGCATGATGGTGACGCGCTTGGCGTGGATTGCGCACAGGTTGGTGTCTTCGAAGAGGCCGACGAGGTAGGCCTCGCTGGCCTCCTGCAGGGCCATGACTGCGGAGCTCTGGAAGCGCAGGTCGGTCTTGAAGTCCTGGGCGATCTCGCGCACTAGGCGCTGGAATGGCAGCTTGCGGATGAGCAGCTCTGTGCTCTTCTGGTAGCGCCTGATTTCTCGCAGGGCGACGGTGCCCGGCCTGTAGCGGTGGGGCTTCTTGACGCCTCCGGTGGCGGGCGCGCTCTTCCTCGCCGCCTTGGTGGCGAGCTGTTTGCGCGGCGCCTTTCCGCCGGTGGACTTGCGGGCCGTTTGCTTTGTGCGGGCCATGGCGGTAGCGTTGGCGGTAGCGGAGCGGCGTGCGTGGAGGTTAGGTGCGGCGCGGCGTCCGGTGCTGCCTTGACAACGGGCCCGCGCGCCTCCGTGCTGCGCTTATATGCCCTCGGTTGCGCGTGGTGGGGGGAGGGCGGGCCAGAGTCTATATAGGGGGGCGGCGGGCGCGCTGGGCGCAGACCGTAGCCGACTCGCCAGCCGCTGCAGCTGCTGTTTGTGCACGTTTTGCTTTGCCCGAGGAAGGAAGGATGACAGGCCGCGGCAAGGGAGGAAAGGGGCTCGGCAAGGGTGGCGCCAAGCGGCACCGCAAGGTGTTGCGCGACAACATCCAGGGCATCACGAAGCCCGCCATCCGCCGCCTGGCTCGCAGGGGCGGCGTGAAGCGCATCTCTGGTCTGATCTACGAGGAGACCCGCGGGGTGCTGAAGGTGTTCCTGGAGAACGTGATCCGCGACGCGGTGACGTACACTGAGCACGCCAAGCGCAAGACTGTGACGGCCATGGACGTGGTGTACGCCCTGAAGAGGCAGGGGCGCACCCTGTACGGTTTCGGCGGTTAGGCTGCGTCGCAGCGGGCGCTGGCCTTCCCGCGGCCGTGCTTGTGGGTGGGAGAGACTAGAAAACGGCCCTTTTCAGGGCCACCACACTGTTCGGAAGTTGAAAAGTGCGAAAGAGTCTGTGTTGTTGTTGTTGTTGTTGCTGCGTGTGTGTGCGCTGTGTTGTTCGTTTGTTTGTTTGTTTGTTTGTTTGTTTGTTTCTTTCTTTCTTTCCGTTTGAGCGACGTGATGTGGCTGGGAGGGGAGAAGGAAAGGAAACGTGTCATGTGGCTGGCTGTGTGTGGAGCTGCTTCGTTTGTGTTTGTTATTGTGTGTCTTTGTATCGATCGCGACGGAGATGGCGGGCTGTGTGTTGTTGTGCGAGAGAGGCGGTAATTATTTGCTTGCGTGGTTTGGCTCTGTGTGTTTGCGGCGGCGTTGGGGTTTCCGAGGCAAGGCGTGTGGGCATAGGCGGCCGGATCAGCTGTTTCGTTCGTGTCGACGGCCGTTGCGCGCGGGAGTGGAGGGCGGTGTGTCGACACGCCTCCCTTTAACAATGGTCATTATTGCTGCCGTTGTCGTTTGGAAGGCGACTCTGCGACCGTGCAAAATGTGTGTGTGTGTGTGTGTGTGTGTGTGTGTGTGTGTGTGTGCGGGCTGTGTGGACGACAAGATGGCGGACGTGCGCCGGCGGCGGCTGTGCTGTGAAAGTGCAAAGTTGAAACAAAACAAGGTGCGGCGAGGACGACTGAAATTTTGCTTTGGACGTAGGTTTGTGTGGTGGCCCTGAAAAGGGCCGATTGTTGTGGGCCGGGCCGAGCCGAGCCGGCAAAGCGCGTTGCGTGCAGGGGAGCACGCGGCGCTGCGATTGCCTGGCCTCCTTTAGGCCTTCTTCTCGGTCTTCTTTGGCAGCAGGACGGCCTGGATGTTGGGTAGGACACCACCCTGTGCGATGGTGACGCCCGACAGGAGCTTGTTGAGCTCCTCGTCGTTGCGGATGGCAAGCTGCAGGTGGCGCGGGATGATGCGCGTCTTCTTGTTGTCGCGGGCCGCGTTTCCGGCCAGCTCGAGCACCTCAGCCGCGAGGTACTCCATGACGGCGGCGAGGTAGACGGGCGCCCCGGCGCCGACGCGCTCTGCGTAGTTTCCCTTGCGCAGGAGGCGGTGGATTCTGCCGACCGGGAACTGGAGCCCAGCCCTGCTTGAGCGGGACTTTGACTTGCCCTTGACTTTGCCTCCCTTTCCGCGTCCGGACATGGCGATGGGCTAGCGACGGTGCACACGAGAAGGAAACGAAAACGACCGGTGCGAGCGGCAGCGAGTCGAGCAGCGGAGTGCGTGCCGGCGCAGCCGGGGTGGGGGTGCTTTATGGGCTCGGGTGCGGCGGCCGGTTGCGCGCGCGCCCCATTGGTCGGCGGCCGCAACAGGGCGAGCTGGTAAAGGTGCGGCGGCGGCTGGCGGCGGGTGCCACTGTGTGGGGAGACGCTGACTAGAGCGGAGCGCTTGCTACTGGTGTTGCTGCTGCCGCCGTACGTTGGTTCGAGATGCCGCCCAAGACTAGCGGGAAGGCCGCCAAGAAGGCTGGCAAGGCGCAGAAGAACATTTCGAAGGGCGACAAGAAGAAGAAGCGCAAGAGGAAGGAGAGCTATGCCATCTACATCTACAAGGTGCTGAAGCAGGTGCACCCTGACACGGGCATCTCGTCGAAGGCGATGAGCATCATGAACAGCTTCGTGAACGACATTTTCGAGCGCATTGCGGCCGAGGCTTCTCGCCTGGCGCACTACAACAAGCGCTCGACCATCACGTCCCGCGAGATCCAGACCGCTGTGCGGCTGTTGCTGCCTGGCGAGCTGGCCAAGCACGCCGTGAGCGAGGGCACGAAGGCGGTGACCAAGTACACGAGCTCCAAGTAAGGAGGTGGCTCTGGAACGGAAGGAAGGATGGAGAGAGAATGCTCCTCCGTTGCGAGAGCGGCAAAACGGCCCTTTTCAGGGCCACCAACTTGCCTTTTGCGGGAAGGGCGGAATTGTTGTTGTTGTTTGTGTGGACGGCTGTGATGTATGTGTGCATTTTGATTGTGGGTGGGGGGGCGCGTCAAAGCGTGTTGCGCGGGGTACGGCCACGAGGTTGGTCGCCGTGGCGTGGAATGGTGGCACGCCTCGTTGGCGTGGTTTTTGACCCATTTGGTGTTGTTGGTGTGTGTGTTACCTGTCTGCGAGGGGGGACAGTGCGATCGCCGACTTTTGTGTCACCGTAACGACGGCCGTTTGCGGGTTTGTTTTTTGCACATCATACATGGCGAGGGTGAAATGTGAAATGTTGTTTTTTTTTGTGGTTTTTGTTTGCCGCCCACTATTCCCTTTGCTGTACGCCGAGTTTGACAATGGTGCGACGTAACTGCAGCGTGGAGGTGTGTGAGTGACGTTGAAATGAACGTGCCATGAAGACGCATTGTTGTTGCATTGTACTGTACGTGTACGGCGACACGCACGATGATGTACCATTCGACTCTGATTTTTGATAGCCGTGTCTGACTGATTGCGTACGACGCACGCACACCGATGTCGTCATTCAAGATGCACGCGTGTCCAGTGCAGTACAGTAAGCGCGACGCTAGACGACGGCGGCGGCGGCGGCGGCCGTTTTTGGCGAATGTCTGTACACGTGTTTGTCTGTGTCCATCCGGTATGTATTTGTTTGTTTGAAAGTGTTTTGTGTGTCGGTGACGTGGTCCGATCCGTCGCCCCCCTGAGTAACTGTCGATCGGCGCGATAGACCGGCGTCACGCAACTGAACCGAAGTCGTGGGCACACCCGTCATACTGTTGTACACCGTCGCGCTGAGAACGGTAACGACAGGTTGACTTTGATCGGTCGAATGTCTGGGCAGAACGTGAGGAAGGAGGCAAGAGTGCAGGAGGAAAGGACAGAGGGGGGGGGGGCAAAAGAGAGAGGAAGGGAAAAAGGGGAGAAACGCATTCGTAGAGCAACGGAACGTTCCCGTGTCGGAGGCGTATTGGAGCCGCACTGAAATGCGTTTAACGGCGGCGCGGCTGCAAGTGTCTGCCGTGGTGAACGTTACCTTTGACGGCTGCATTGGCCTTTGCTTTTTGCTTTTGCTTTCGCTTTCGCTTTCCCGGTTGTACGTAACGTTTGTTGGTATGGTTGGTTCTGAGGAAGAGTGTGTGACAGTGCCGTGCCGTCCATGTTCGTGTGCCCTCCCATTGTGTGTATGCTATTGTCTGTGTACTTGAATGATGTATGTAGGTGTTAGTGGACGTGTTTTACCAGTGGGGGGAAATGGATCGTCGATAGTTGGCGTCACTCTGTCACGGTCGAGATGACGCACCCTCCGTACAGAAAGGTGTCGGGAAAGTGTGTGTGTGTGTGTGTGTGTGTGTGTGTGTGTGTGTGTGTGTGTGTGTGCGTGCGTGCGTCCGTGAATTGGCAGTGTTTGGAGGTGGGCGTGCCCTGCATGTGGCCCGGAAGGCTGTTCGTTTGGCGGTAGTGTTGTGTGGACAGGGGAGGGGCATGCGTAACGCTGCTGGCATGGCATTTCGGGAGATGGGAGGGGGCAAACGAGGAAACGAGGAGCGGCGGCCAAAGACGGGACGGGGAGGGGCGCGGTGTGGGTGGCTTGCGCCTGTGCTCGGCGTTGTGGTTTGTGCAAAAGAGGAGGAGAAAAACAATGAGTTGCCAGGGAGGGGAGCGGTGTTGTGTTGTGGTTGTCGTGGTGTAGCCGCAGACGCGGCTGTCAGTGAACGTGGCGAGACGGACGGATGCGCGGAGGGGCGGGGGCGGCGCATTTCGCCGGTGCCGTGCCGTGCCGTGCCATGCCATGCCTGAAAGCCGCGTGGTCGCTGTGTTGTTGGTGGCGTGGGGGCGAGGAGAGTACCGTACGGGTGTGCTTGTGCGCCGGAAATGGCACACTGCGCCTGCCCGTCTTGGAGGCTGATGGCTGTGGTGTGGAAATGGGGCGCGGTGATGTTGAAGCAGTTGAAGAACAGAAAAGAAACCAAGAAGAAAACGGAAGGCGTGATGCGGCGGTGGTGGTGAGAGCGGGAAAAACAAAACAAAACAAAAAAAAAGAAAGAAAAAAAAACAACAAGAAAAAAGAAGGAAAAACAACAAGAAACAAAAAAAGAAAACAAAAAGTCTATCAATATTAAAATGTAAATGGAAATGGAAATGGAAATGGACCCAGGTATAACCTCCCTGCACAAATAGCAGAGAGTCCGATGATAATAAAAATGTGCCAGAATGTTAACGTCCCTACAAAACAAACCCAACGATAATATTAATGAAAGAATGAACCGTATGTAACATTGCAACAGACATAATGGAACCTGATAAATTGTATAAGGGCAGCAGCGTTGACCTTTGGCCCTGTATTCAGAATAAAAAGAGCCAAAGATCGTTACCCCAATGAAAAAGACACTGAAACACGTATGTAACATAGCAGCGATGGCGAGACATTGTAGCATCTGTGACCAGAGAGTTTGCGCTGGACCGCGCGAGTGTTGCGAGCGGTTCTCAGTCAGTCAGTCAGTCAGTCAGTCAGTCAGTCAGTCGTTGCGAGTCTGTAGCTCTGTCTAGTTGAGGGCTGTACTCTGTCAGTAGTCGTCGCGTGCAGTACGCTAATAGTCGTCATGCAGAGCGGTCGGTCAGTAGTAGCAGCCGAGTGCGGTTGTGTGATGTAGGCGGTCGGCAACACTGGTCAAGATGGTGAAGGAGGTATACTGTTAATTAATATAATCATTAGATAATGAAAAATTATATTTATTGTAATTAATTCTCCAACAAGTTCCCCAAAAATAATTTTTATTTCAAAAGCATTTTTCAAAAATGTAATGTTTTATTGAACTAAAGAGTTCGTTGCACTTCCCATTTCATTCCACTTCTTTGAAGAAAAATTTCACTAAAATCACAAAAAAAGAGAATATTATTATTTGCAATGCAGTTCCTCCAAGCGCTGCGCAACAACAAGAGCAGAAATGTGACATCCATTTATTCTGAGGTAAGACTTTAATTCTGATTGTTTTGCACAGGGCCAAAGACCGATATTTCGGCTCAATTGAAGTTTCTTGTCACTGAACGGACTTTAAATGTTGTGAAGAATTTATATTTGAGTCGGATTGCGAATTTCACATTTTTGTTGCCATTTTCAATACCTCTCATTGTGGGCGAGGTTACAATTAGCGCAATGTCCATTAGCATCCGTAAATAACATTGTCCATTATTTTAAATTTTGCGGGGAGGTTACAACACACAAAAAAAAAAAAAAAAACAAAAAAGTTGCATTTATATCCGCTCCTCAATTGTAGATACCCCTTACACAGCTGTGTGCAATGAATGAGTGCTGGCTGGTAATTAATTGCACTCCTTGGAGGGAAATGCCATAGGAAGTAGTCTTTAAAAAGTGAATGTTTTTCGTTAAAAGACAAAAGTTGCTTTAGAAAAAAGTAATAGTGGGGCTTTTGTTGTTGAACAAAATAAGTACAATGAACATACGTTATCAGATTTGCGCAATGCAGCTTCACACTACCTTTTGATTATAACACAATATACTATACATCGTCCCGAACCGTGACCAGAGTCGCGAGACGAGCAGAGCACGCCGCCGACGCCCGCTCAGTACAACCGTCCACCCGCTACTACTGTCGACCGACTACTACCTCTCCCGACTCGCGCTACAATATATATAACAACTGTTCCTGGCGACCCGGTGCGTGCCACTACTGTCGTCTGGCGCGGTCCAAGCGCCGACTAGCAACGATAAATAACTCTCTGGTCAGACAGAGATGCTGTCATGCCTCGCCATCGCTCTGGTAACGAATACATACGTGTTGCAGCGTGCGTACCACCGGAACACGCAGTGGCGGAGCCAAAGACTGTGTTGTCGAGGTCGAGTGCGAGCGGGAAGAGAGGCAGCGTCGGCACGGAGATGCAAGCGAGCGAGACGCACGGGGGCTGCGGCGTGGCGCGTTTGCGGTCGGCGCCTTTGGTGGCAACGGCCGGGACAAGCAGCGGTGTATGGTGTGGTGCGGGGCGGACAGGGGCGGCGGTGGACGGGGAGGAGGCGGCGCGACGACGGCATGGGGGCGAAAACGGGACGGGGGACGGCGGATGTTGAGAGGCGTCACGCGCGGACAGGACACAGGACACAGACACAGAGACACACAGATTGGAAAGGGAGGGTGCGCGGTAGTAGTTGGGAATGTGCGTACCGTGCGGGATGGGAGTGGGCGAGGAACACGGTCGTGGCCCCTGTTTGTGGGTGCGTGTGATGACGTCGGTGTGTTGTGGGAAGGGAAGGTGCTGTGGCGGCGGCGCGTAATGGGCGTAGGCCGAAAAGAGAAAGGAACGTGGGCAGTGTGTTGGCAAGCGTCGGTTCGACTGCGACGTTGATGGGCAGGGCAAGGTTAATGGTGGTAGGAGTAGGCGTGTGGGCGCAAAAAATCTGCCGCTGCAGGCGGTGCCGTAACCGCCATGGGGCGGGAAGGAGAGAGGGCCAAAGAAAGAAAGAAAGAAGAAAACAAAATAAAAAAAAAAAAGGAGGGGGGGGGGGGGCGAAAGGAAGGCAGGAAGGACAAGAGGCGAGGCGACGGCTTGCTTTGTGTATCGGTCGGTCTCTGGCTATGCTTCGTTTTCTGCAGCAGGGTCGGTGCGCGGCGTGGCTCGCGGCAGTGGGAACGCCTGGCGGCTGGACGGCCAGCAATGCGGTTGGATGGGCGGCCACAGCACCGCACCTGTGCCCGAGGAGGAGACGCTGGCGGCGGGCCCTGAGGTGAGGCCGGCTCGGCTCGGCTGGGGCTGTGGATGTGTAGGTGTGCGCCGCTGCTGCAACAACGAGTAAAACGCGAGAAGAAGGGATGGCGGTAGAGAGAAAAAAAAAAAAAAGGTCGTGTTGTGTTGATGCGCAGGCAGACGCGTACAGAGAGACGAGCCCGGTCTGCAGCAGGGTGTGGCCGTGCCGAGTGCAGAGCAGCGGCGGCTCGGTTCGGTTCGGTTCGGCCCGGCGGGCCGCGCTGTTGTCGCGGACGTGAGCGCCCCCTGGCGGGTGGCCGGAGGCGGCGCGGCGTGTTGGACGTGTGGCTGGTGGCAGTGCACAATTTGCGAGTGGCTGGCGGTGTGGCGTGGCGGTTGGCGCGTCGGGCGGCGGAGAGGGAGAGAGAGGAGAGGTATGTGTTGCGGGCGCCCTTTGCTGCGCTGCGTCGTTGCGTGTGCCGTACAGGGCGGGCGCTTGTCGACTGTGTGGGCGGTGTGGCGAATTGGCGTGAAACGGCTGCCGAGAGGTGTGTGGTAGCGAGCCGGTCGGTGTCAGTGCGAAGGGGAATGTGCGTGCGTTTGGCGGTTTCGGTGTGCTTTTTGCGGCGTGAGAGTGGGAATTAGTGGGGCCGGCTGTTGTGTTTGTTCCTTGTGTCTTGTGTCGTGTAGGTAGCTTGATGGCAACGTGGAAGGACGCCGGTTTCGTTTCGAGCCTTGCGTGTGGTTGTCGACGTTGACTGGTTGGCGTGTGCCGATGCACGTGCATGTGTGGGTCGCGAGTGCGTTTTTGGCTGGCTGTGTGTGTGTGTGTGTTTTGGGGGGGAAGGGGGAGGCGGTGGTGAAAGTGCAGTCGTTGCCACGGGCGTCGTCGGGTCGGGTGGGGCTGGGGCTGTGCGTCGTGGCGGAAAGGTGGTAGGTTGCGGGAAGCGAGCCCGTCGTTGACGGTGTCGCGTGAGTTGTGAATCGAGTGGGGCGCGGGGCGCGGGGCGCGGGACAGGAGCAGCGTGCCGCTGCGTCGTGGTCGTCAGCAGAGGCTGTGCGTGTGCTTGTCCTTTTTGTGGGCGGTTCGTGCGAGGCGTTTTTGTTTTGTGTTGCCCTAGTTGTTAGTTTATTTTGTTTGTGTTTGTTATTTTGAGACGACGACTGGTTGGTGGCGTGCGCGCGAAGTGGCGGTGTGCGCTTCCCGTGTCGTTTGTGTTGTTTTTTTTTTGTTTTTGTTTTTGTGTGTTTTTTTTTGCACTGGGCCCCGGGGGGTGGGTGGGTGCGTGCGTGTGTGTCGATTGCCGGCTGGCGAAAGGTGCGCCATCGGCGGGGTGGGTCGCCGGCACGAGTAGAGGCGGCGGCGTTGTTGCTGTTGTTGTGTGGTGTTTGTTTTGTTCGGCTGTGTCGGCGAGCTGTGTTGCGGTGCGTGTGAATGGTGGTGCAAAAGTGCTGGCGTTGGGGCTGCGACTGCGACGGCGGCGAGCCGCGGGCGCGCATGATAGTGATGTTGTGAACAGCGGCTGTGTACGGTAGTGGTGTTGTTGTAGCACGACGTGCATCCGGGCCGGCGCGGAAAGCGCAGTTGCGGGCGGTTGCCCTTCGGTGCCAGCCATGTCGCGTGAGCGGCGGGTTGCTGTGGTGTCGACACGTGGTGCTCTGGGTTGTTGTGTGGTGCCCTTTGGCCGGTGGGGGTGGTTCGCGTGCGTCTCGTTCGCGCTCGGTATCTGGTCGTGGTCGTGCTGCTCCCCCGTCTGTCGGCGGTTTTCGACGTCGTCTGTACGTTTTTGTCCGTTTGCGGCGGTGCCTGCCGACGTCGTCCCGTCGCGACCTTTCAACCGAAAGTGTGGCGCCCGAAGGTGAACGAACGTAACCCTGACCTCGGCGCTTTACGCTGAGCCGAGCGAACCGAACCGAACCTAACCTGTGGTGTGGTGAGGTGAGCTCAGCCTGTGAGCCCCAAACGTCTACGTAAGGTAAGCTGTCCGGCGGCTCACGCCTCACGTTTTGAACGCTTTTTTAACCTACGTTTGACGCTTCTTAACCTAGCACTGACCCCTTAACCTAACGTGTAACGTAACCTAACGTAACCTAACCTAACCTAACCTAACCTAACCTCTGACGCCTGACGTGTTTGAATGCTTAACCTAAGTTTGACGCTTAACCTAACCCAAGTCCCCTTAACCTAACCCACGTCCACCTAACCTAACCGAACCTAACCTAGACGTGTAAACGTAATGTGTAACGCGCAACGTGTAAGGTCGGCTGTCGTGTGTGCTGACGGCAGATTGGGTTGGTCTGTAGATTCGGATTGCGGTTTGCCTCGGTCGAGGGGTTGGGTCGGAAGCGGCGAGGGGCGGCGGCGCCTGTTGCGCAGGCGGCGTCCGTTTGCGGCGGGCAATTGTTGAGAAACGGCTGTGAATGTTGGCGGGCGAGAGGAGGAGGACGGCGCGCGATGTGGCCCGACGGCTGCGGGCCGATCGGGAAACGGCGGGAGGGCGACGGAAGGCGATGGGGCGGCGGAGGCGCGTTTGCACGGCCGTCATCGCCGCACGCCTCGGCTTGTGTGGCTGTGGCGCCGGCCGCGCTGGCCGGGCTGCCGCGGCGACGGTGTGGGAGTTTTGCCGAAGGTTTGGCCATTGTGGCGGGTCGTCGGCTGGGGCTGTGGGGGCGGCATTTGGGCGGGGGCGGCGATTCTCGGCGGGCCGACCCAGGCTGTAGCGCGCGGTAGCTGCAGTTTGGCCGTGGTTTGCGGCGCTGCCGTGGCGACTGGTTGGCGACTGTGGTGTGGCTGTGTGTAGCCCCATCCTCGGTGGTTTGAAAGGCGCGGGCGGTTGTGGCGCAGCTTTGGGGCTGCTCCGCACAGGCTGTCGGACGTTGGGCGGTAGCAAGCGCGGGAGGCGCGGCGCGGCGGCGCGCAGAGTGGCGGCCGCTCTCTCGGCCGTCCGCGCCCGCCCGCGACACTGGCTGGGCCCTTGTGATTCTCTGCTCTGCTCTGCCGTGCTGTGCTGTGCTTGCGTGCCTGCCGTCCCGCTCGCTCTCGCTCTCGCTCTCGCTGTGTGTTACGCGCGTCGTCGAAATGGCAGATCAGGCGGCTACGAACGAGACTGCTGCGGCACCCGCCGCCACCGGCACTACGAAGAAGGCCAAGTCTGCGTCGTCTGCGAAGAAGCCGCGCGCCAAGCCTGCGCACCCGCGCACCTCTGAGATGGTGACGGCCGCCATCAAGAGTCTGAAGGAGCGCGGCGGGTCGTCGCTGCAGGCGATCAAGAAGTACATAGCCGCGCACTACAAGCTGGACGCGGAGAAGCTGGCGCCGTTTATCAAGAAGTACCTCAAGTCGGCCGTCGTGGCGGGCGAGCTGGTGCAGACGAAGGGGAAGGGCGCGTCCGGCTCGTTCAAGCTTGCCGGCGCCGGCGGCGGGGGGGCGGCCGAGGGCGGCAAGGCTCGTGCTGGCGGTGCCAAGAAGAAGCGCGCCGCTCCGGCCAGCAAGGAGAAGAAGGGCGCCCGTGCGGCCGGCGCAAAGAAGGCTGGTGGCGTGAAGGCGGCGACCGGTCGGAAGGCGGGCGCCGCCAAGAAGGCGTCTGCGGCGTCGGCCGCTCCCGCGGGTGCGAAGAAGGCGGCTGCGGCCAAGCCGGCCAAGGCCAAGTCGCCGTCGAAGGCGAAGAAGGCCGCCAAGGTTCCGACGAAGAAGCCGAAGGCGCCGCGCCCGAAGAAGGCGACGACGCCGTCTAAGGCGAAGGCTTCGCCCAAGAAGAAGAAGTAGAGTAGAGTAGAGGAGAAAGAGATGGGAAAGGAAGGGTTTGGCGCTTGACCCCGTCGTCCCCACCCCCCGTCGTCGTCTAGTGGCGCGCAAGAGACGCGCGGCCCAAAACGGCCCTTCTCAGGGCCATCAAAGCACGTCGGGGAAGGTTTTGATTGTCGTGTTGCGTTTGGTGTGGGTGTCTGTCTGTATGCCCGTGGGGATGCTGTTTGCGTGCCGTGGTGGTTTGATTGCGGGGGTCGGTGGCGGGTGTGGGCGGCGGTAGCGGTAAGCGGTGTTGTTGTTGTCGTGGTTGATTGTCGCCGTGTTTGTGGCGGCGGCCGACGGTTGGTTTTCTGTCACGTTGTTTTGTTTGAATACGTTGGTTGGCTTGCCTGCGTTCGTTCTTCTCGGATGTGTGTCTTGTCTAGTCGTGTCTGGTCTTTGTTTTGTTTCTTTGTGTGTGTTATGTTTTGCAACGGGGGGCACGTTGAGATGTGGAAGGAGTCGGCGGGGATTTCGGTGGCGTGTAGAGCGAGCGAGCGCGCCTGCCTGGCCGTTGGCCGTCGGAGTGGAGTGCGGGTTTTTTTTGTTTTCGAAACGAAAGCGGCGGCCGGCCAGCCACCCGTGCGGTGTGACGTCGGCCGTTGGGTATTGTGCGCTTTGAGCGCCGGGGAGGGATGATGTGTGATTGTTGCGCGCTGCTAGCAGGCAGGCAGAGTGAGCGGGTGTGTGTGGCGGACGGACGGGAAGTGGTGGTTTTTGTTTTTGGGTTGCGGGGCGAGAGGCAGGCGACCGACAAAGTTTGCTCGCGACGGAGAGATGTTAGTGGCCCTGAAAAGGGCCGTTTTTGTTTGTGCGGTGCGGTGCCGCGGCGCGGTTTAGGCGCGCTCGCCGCGGATGCGGCGCGCGAGCTGGATGTCCTTGGGCATGATGGTGACGCGCTTGGCGTGGATTGCGCACAGGTTGGTGTCTTCGAAGAGGCCGACGAGGTAGGCCTCGCTGGCCTCCTGCAGGGCCATGACTGCGGAGCTCTGGAAGCGCAGGTCGGTCTTGAAGTCCTGGGCGATCTCGCGCACTAGGCGCTGGAATGGCAGCTTGCGGATGAGCAGCTCTGTGCTCTTCTGGTAGCGCCTGATTTCTCGCAGGGCGACGGTGCCCGGCCTGTAGCGGTGGGGCTTCTTGACGCCTCCGGTGGCGGGCGCGCTCTTCCTCGCCGCCTTGGTGGCGAGCTGTTTGCGCGGCGCCTTTCCGCCGGTGGACTTGCGGGCCGTTTGCTTTGTGCGGGCCATGGCGGTAGCGTTGGCGGTAGCGGAGCGGCGTGCGTGGAGGTTAGGTGCGGCGCGGCGTCCGGTGCTGCCTTGACAACGGGCCCGCGCGCCTCCGTGCTGCGCTTATATGCCCTCGGTTGCGCGTGGTGGGGGGAGGGCGGGCCAGAGTCTATATAGGGGGGCGGCGGGCGCGCTGGGCGCAGACCGTAGCCGACTCGCCAGCCGCTGCAGCTGCTGTTTGTGCACGTTTTGCTTTGCCCGAGGAAGGAAGGATGACAGGCCGCGGCAAGGGAGGAAAGGGGCTCGGCAAGGGTGGCGCCAAGCGGCACCGCAAGGTGTTGCGCGACAACATCCAGGGCATCACGAAGCCCGCCATCCGCCGCCTGGCTCGCAGGGGCGGCGTGAAGCGCATCTCTGGTCTGATCTACGAGGAGACCCGCGGGGTGCTGAAGGTGTTCCTGGAGAACGTGATCCGCGACGCGGTGACGTACACTGAGCACGCCAAGCGCAAGACTGTGACGGCCATGGACGTGGTGTACGCCCTGAAGAGGCAGGGGCGCACCCTGTACGGTTTCGGCGGTTAGGCTGCGTCGCAGCGGGCGCTGGCCTTCCCGCGGCCGTGCTTGTGGGTGGGAGAGACTAGAAAACGGCCCTTTTCAGGGCCACCACACTGTTCGGAAGTTGAAAAGTGCGAAAGAGTCTGTGTTGTTGTTGTTGTTGTTGCTGCGTGTGTGTGCGCTGTGTTGTTCGTTTGTTTGTTTGTTTGTTTGTTTGTTTGTTTCTTTCTTTCTTTCCGTTTGAGCGACGTGATGTGGCTGGGAGGGGAGAAGGAAAGGAAACGTGTCATGTGGCTGGCTGTGTGTGGAGCTGCTTCGTTTGTGTTTGTTATTGTGTGTCTTTGTATCGATCGCGACGGAGATGGCGGGCTGTGTGTTGTTGTGCGAGAGAGGCGGTAATTATTTGCTTGCGTGGTTTGGCTCTGTGTGTTTGCGGCGGCGTTGGGGTTTCCGAGGCAAGGCGTGTGGGCATAGGCGGCCGGATCAGCTGTTTCGTTCGTGTCGACGGCCGTTGCGCGCGGGAGTGGAGGGCGGTGTGTCGACACGCCTCCCTTTAACAATGGTCATTATTGCTGCCGTTGTCGTTTGGAAGGCGACTCTGCGACCGTGCAAAATGTGTGTGTGTGTGTGTGTGTGTGTGTGTGTGTGTGTGTGTGCGGGCTGTGTGGACGACAAGATGGCGGACGTGCGCCGGCGGCGGCTGTGCTGTGAAAGTGCAAAGTTGAAACAAAACAAGGTGCGGCGAGGACGACTGAAATTTTGCTTTGGACGTAGGTTTGTGTGGTGGCCCTGAAAAGGGCCGATTGTTGTGGGCCGGGCCGAGCCGAGCCGGCAAAGCGCGTTGCGTGCAGGGGAGCACGCGGCGCTGCGATTGCCTGGCCTCCTTTAGGCCTTCTTCTCGGTCTTCTTTGGCAGCAGGACGGCCTGGATGTTGGGTAGGACACCACCCTGTGCGATGGTGACGCCCGACAGGAGCTTGTTGAGCTCCTCGTCGTTGCGGATGGCAAGCTGCAGGTGGCGCGGGATGATGCGCGTCTTCTTGTTGTCGCGGGCCGCGTTTCCGGCCAGCTCGAGCACCTCAGCCGCGAGGTACTCCATGACGGCGGCGAGGTAGACGGGCGCCCCGGCGCCGACGCGCTCTGCGTAGTTTCCCTTGCGCAGGAGGCGGTGGATTCTGCCGACCGGGAACTGGAGCCCAGCCCTGCTTGAGCGGGACTTTGACTTGCCCTTGACTTTGCCTCCCTTTCCGCGTCCGGACATGGCGATGGGCTAGCGACGGTGCACACGAGAAGGAAACGAAAACGACCGGTGCGAGCGGCAGCGAGTCGAGCAGCGGAGTGCGTGCCGGCGCAGCCGGGGTGGGGGTGCTTTATGGGCTCGGGTGCGGCGGCCGGTTGCGCGCGCGCCCCATTGGTCGGCGGCCGCAACAGGGCGAGCTGGTAAAGGTGCGGCGGCGGCTGGCGGCGGGTGCCACTGTGTGGGGAGACGCTGACTAGAGCGGAGCGCTTGCTACTGGTGTTGCTGCTGCCGCCGTACGTTGGTTCGAGATGCCGCCCAAGACTAGCGGGAAGGCCGCCAAGAAGGCTGGCAAGGCGCAGAAGAACATTTCGAAGGGCGACAAGAAGAAGAAGCGCAAGAGGAAGGAGAGCTATGCCATCTACATCTACAAGGTGCTGAAGCAGGTGCACCCTGACACGGGCATCTCGTCGAAGGCGATGAGCATCATGAACAGCTTCGTGAACGACATTTTCGAGCGCATTGCGGCCGAGGCTTCTCGCCTGGCGCACTACAACAAGCGCTCGACCATCACGTCCCGCGAGATCCAGACCGCTGTGCGGCTGTTGCTGCCTGGCGAGCTGGCCAAGCACGCCGTGAGCGAGGGCACGAAGGCGGTGACCAAGTACACGAGCTCCAAGTAAGGAGGTGGCTCTGGAACGGAAGGAAGGATGGAGAGAGAATGCTCCTCCGTTGCGAGAGCGGCAAAACGGCCCTTTTCAGGGCCACCAACTTGCCTTTTGCGGGAAGGGCGGAATTGTTGTTGTTGTTTGTGTGGACGGCTGTGATGTATGTGTGCATTTTGATTGTGGGTGGGGGGGCGCGTCAAAGCGTGTTGCGCGGGGTACGGCCACGAGGTTGGTCGCCGTGGCGTGGAATGGTGGCACGCCTCGTTGGCGTGGTTTTTGACCCATTTGGTGTTGTTGGTGTGTGTGTTACCTGTCTGCGAGGGGGGACAGTGCGATCGCCGACTTTTGTGTCACCGTAACGACGGCCGTTTGCGGGTTTGTTTTTTGCACATCATACATGGCGAGGGTGAAATGTGAAATGTTGTTTTTTTTTGTGGTTTTTGTTTGCCGCCCACTATTCCCTTTGCTGTACGCCGAGTTTGACAATGGTGCGACGTAACTGCAGCGTGGAGGTGTGTGAGTGACGTTGAAATGAACGTGCCATGAAGACGCATTGTTGTTGCATTGTACTGTACGTGTACGGCGACACGCACGATGATGTACCATTCGACTCTGATTTTTGATAGCCGTGTCTGACTGATTGCGTACGACGCACGCACACCGATGTCGTCATTCAAGATGCACGCGTGTCCAGTGCAGTACAGTAAGCGCGACGCTAGACGACGGCGGCGGCGGCGGCGGCCGTTTTTGGCGAATGTCTGTACACGTGTTTGTCTGTGTCCATCCGGTATGTATTTGTTTGTTTGAAAGTGTTTTGTGTGTCGGTGACGTGGTCCGATCCGTCGCCCCCCTGAGTAACTGTCGATCGGCGCGATAGACCGGCGTCACGCAACTGAACCGAAGTCGTGGGCACACCCGTCATACTGTTGTACACCGTCGCGCTGAGAACGGTAACGACAGGTTGACTTTGATCGGTCGAATGTCTGGGCAGAACGTGAGGAAGGAGGCAAGAGTGCAGGAGGAAAGGACAGAGGGGGGGGGGGCAAAAGAGAGAGGAAGGGAAAAAGGGGAGAAACGCATTCGTAGAGCAACGGAACGTTCCCGTGTCGGAGGCGTATTGGAGCCGCACTGAAATGCGTTTAACGGCGGCGCGGCTGCAAGTGTCTGCCGTGGTGAACGTTACCTTTGACGGCTGCATTGGCCTTTGCTTTTTGCTTTTGCTTTCGCTTTCGCTTTCCCGGTTGTACGTAACGTTTGTTGGTATGGTTGGTTCTGAGGAAGAGTGTGTGACAGTGCCGTGCCGTCCATGTTCGTGTGCCCTCCCATTGTGTGTATGCTATTGTCTGTGTACTTGAATGATGTATGTAGGTGTTAGTGGACGTGTTTTACCAGTGGGGGGAAATGGATCGTCGATAGTTGGCGTCACTCTGTCACGGTCGAGATGACGCACCCTCCGTACAGAAAGGTGTCGGGAAATGTGTGTGTGTGTGTGTGTGTGTGTGTGTGTGTGTGTGTGTGTGTGTGTGCGTGCGTGCGTCCGTGAATTGGCAGTGTTTGGAGGTGGGCGTGCCCTGCATGTGGCCCGGAAGGCTGTTCGTTTGGCGGTAGTGTTGTGTGGACAGGGGAGGGGCATGCGTAACGCTGCTGGCATGGCATTTCGGGAGATGGGAGGGGGCAAACGAGGAAACGAGGAGCGGCGGCCAAAGACGGGACGGGGAGGGGCGCGGTGTGGGTGGCTTGCGCCTGTGCTCGGCGTTGTGGTTTGTGCAAAAGAGGAGGAGAAAAACAATGAGTTGCCAGGGAGGGGAGCGGTGTTGTGTTGTGGTTGTCGTGGTGTAGCCGCAGACGCGGCTGTCAGTGAACGTGGCGAGACGGACGGATGCGCGGAGGGGCGGGGGCGGCGCATTTCGCCGGTGCCGTGCCGTGCCGTGCCATGCCATGCCTGAAAGCCGCGTGGTCGCTGTGTTGTTGGTGGCGTGGGGGCGAGGAGAGTACCGTACGGGTGTGCTTGTGCGCCGGAAATGGCACACTGCGCCTGCCCGTCTTGGAGGCTGATGGCTGTGGTGTGGAAATGGGGCGCGGTGATGTTGAAGCAGTTGAAGAACAGAAAAGAAACCAAGAAGAAAACGGAAGGCGTGATGCGGCGGTGGTGGTGAGAGCGGGAAAAACAAAACAAAACAAAAAAAAAGAAAGAAAAAAAAACAACAAGAAAAAAGAAGGAAAAACAACAAGAAACAAAAAAAGAAAACAAAAAGTCTATCAATATTAAAATGTAAATGGAAATGGAAATGGAAATGGACCCAGGTATAACCTCCCTGCACAAATAGCAGAGAGTCCGATGATAATAAAAATGTGCCAGAATGTTAACGTCCCTACAAAACAAACCCAACGATAATATTAATGAAAGAATGAACCGTATGTAACATTGCAACAGACATAATGGAACCTGATAAATTGTATAAGGGCAGCAGCGTTGACCTTTGGCCCTGTATTCAGAATAAAAAGAGCCAAAGATCGTTACCCCAATGAAAAAGACACTGAAACACGTATGTAACATAGCAGCGATGGCGAGACATTGTAGCATCTGTGACCAGAGAGTTTGCGCTGGACCGCGCGAGTGTTGCGAGCGGTTCTCAGTCAGTCAGTCAGTCAGTCAGTCAGTCAGTCAGTCGTTGCGAGTCTGTAGCTCTGTCTAGTTGAGGGCTGTACTCTGTCAGTAGTCGTCGCGTGCAGTACGCTAATAGTCGTCATGCAGAGCGGTCGGTCAGTAGTAGCAGCCGAGTGCGGTTGTGTGATGTAGGCGGTCGGCAACACTGGTCAAGATGGTGAAGGAGGTATACTGTTAATTAATATAATCATTAGATAATGAAAAATTATATTTATTGTAATTAATTCTCCAACAAGTTCCCCAAAAATAATTTTTATTTCAAAAGCATTTTTCAAAAATGTAATGTTTTATTGAACTAAAGAGTTCGTTGCACTTCCCATTTCATTCCACTTCTTTGAAGAAAAATTTCACTAAAATCACAAAAAAAGAGAATATTATTATTTGCAATGCAGTTCCTCCAAGCGCTGCGCAACAACAAGAGCAGAAATGTGACATCCATTTATTCTGAGGTAAGACTTTAATTCTGATTGTTTTGCACAGGGCCAAAGACCGATATTTCGGCTCAATTGAAGTTTCTTGTCACTGAACGGACTTTAAATGTTGTGAAGAATTTATATTTGAGTCGGATTGCGAATTTCACATTTTTGTTGCCATTTTCAATACCTCTCATTGTGGGCGAGGTTACAATTAGCGCAATGTCCATTAGCATCCGTAAATAACATTGTCCATTATTTTAAATTTTGCGGGGAGGTTACAACACACAAAAAAAAAAAAAAAAACAAAAAAGTTGCATTTATATCCGCTCCTCAATTGTAGATACCCCTTACACAGCTGTGTGCAATGAATGAGTGCTGGCTGGTAATTAATTGCACTCCTTGGAGGGAAATGCCATAGGAAGTAGTCTTTAAAAAGTGAATGTTTTTCGTTAAAAGACAAAAGTTGCTTTAGAAAAAAGTAATAGTGGGGCTTTTGTTGTTGAACAAAATAAGTACAATGAACATACGTTATCAGATTTGCGCAATGCAGCTTCACACTACCTTTTGATTATAACACAATATACTATACATCGTCCCGAACCGTGACCAGAGTCGCGAGACGAGCAGAGCACGCCGCCGACGCCCGCTCAGTACAACCGTCCACCCGCTACTACTGTCGACCGACTACTACCTCTCCCGACTCGCGCTACAATATATATAACAACTGTTCCTGGCGACCCGGTGCGTGCCACTACTGTCGTCTGGCGCGGTCCAAGCGCCGACTAGCAACGATAAATAACTCTCTGGTCAGACAGAGATGCTGTCATGCCTCGCCATCGCTCTGGTAACGAATACATACGTGTTGCAGCGTGCGTACCACCGGAACACGCAGTGGCGGAGCCAAAGACTGTGTTGTCGAGGTCGAGTGCGAGCGGGAAGAGAGGCAGCGTCGGCACGGAGATGCAAGCGAGCGAGACGCACGGGGGCTGCGGCGTGGCGCGTTTGCGGTCGGCGCCTTTGGTGGCAACGGCCGGGACAAGCAGCGGTGTATGGTGTGGTGCGGGGCGGACAGGGGCGGCGGTGGACGGGGAGGAGGCGGCGCGACGACGGCATGGGGGCGAAAACGGGACGGGGGACGGCGGATGTTGAGAGGCGTCACGCGCGGACAGGACACAGGACACAGACACAGAGACACACAGATTGGAAAGGGAGGGTGCGCGGTAGTAGTTGGGAATGTGCGTACCGTGCGGGATGGGAGTGGGCGAGGAACACGGTCGTGGCCCCTGTTTGTGGGTGCGTGTGATGACGTCGGTGTGTTGTGGGAAGGGAAGGTGCTGTGGCGGCGGCGCGTAATGGGCGTAGGCCGAAAAGAGAAAGGAACGTGGGCAGTGTGTTGGCAAGCGTCGGTTCGACTGCGACGTTGATGGGCAGGGCAAGGTTAATGGTGGTAGGAGTAGGCGTGTGGGCGCAAAAAATCTGCCGCTGCAGGCGGTGCCGTAACCGCCATGGGGCGGGAAGGAGAGAGGGCCAAAGAAAGAAAGAAAGAAGAAAACAAAATAAAAAAAAAAAAGGAGGGGGGGGGGGGGCGAAAGGAAGGCAGGAAGGACAAGAGGCGAGGCGACGGCTTGCTTTGTGTATCGGTCGGTCTCTGGCTATGCTTCGTTTTCTGCAGCAGGGTCGGTGCGCGGCGTGGCTCGCGGCAGTGGGAACGCCTGGCGGCTGGACGGCCAGCAATGCGGTTGGATGGGCGGCCACAGCACCGCACCTGTGCCCGAGGAGGAGACGCTGGCGGCGGGCCCTGAGGTGAGGCCGGCTCGGCTCGGCTGGGGCTGTGGATGTGTAGGTGTGCGCCGCTGCTGCAACAACGAGTAAAACGCGAGAAGAAGGGATGGCGGTAGAGAGAAAAAAAAAAAAAAGGTCGTGTTGTGTTGATGCGCAGGCAGACGCGTACAGAGAGACGAGCCCGGTCTGCAGCAGGGTGTGGCCGTGCCGAGTGCAGAGCAGCGGCGGCTCGGTTCGGTTCGGTTCGGCCCGGCGGGCCGCGCTGTTGTCGCGGACGTGAGCGCCCCCTGGCGGGTGGCCGGAGGCGGCGCGGCGTGTTGGACGTGTGGCTGGTGGCAGTGCACAATTTGCGAGTGGCTGGCGGTGTGGCGTGGCGGTTGGCGCGTCGGGCGGCGGAGAGGGAGAGAGAGGAGAGGTATGTGTTGCGGGCGCCCTTTGCTGCGCTGCGTCGTTGCGTGTGCCGTACAGGGCGGGCGCTTGTCGACTGTGTGGGCGGTGTGGCGAATTGGCGTGAAACGGCTGCCGAGAGGTGTGTGGTAGCGAGCCGGTCGGTGTCAGTGCGAAGGGGAATGTGCGTGCGTTTGGCGGTTTCGGTGTGCTTTTTGCGGCGTGAGAGTGGGAATTAGTGGGGCCGGCTGTTGTGTTTGTTCCTTGTGTCTTGTGTCGTGTAGGTAGCTTGATGGCAACGTGGAAGGACGCCGGTTTCGTTTCGAGCCTTGCGTGTGGTTGTCGACGTTGACTGGTTGGCGTGTGCCGATGCACGTGCATGTGTGGGTCGCGAGTGCGTTTTTGGCTGGCTGTGTGTGTGTGTGTGTTTTGGGGGGGAAGGGGGAGGCGGTGGTGAAAGTGCAGTCGTTGCCACGGGCGTCGTCGGGTCGGGTGGGGCTGGGGCTGTGCGTCGTGGCGGAAAGGTGGTAGGTTGCGGGAAGCGAGCCCGTCGTTGACGGTGTCGCGTGAGTTGTGAATCGAGTGGGGCGCGGGGCGCGGGGCGCGGGACAGGAGCAGCGTGCCGCTGCGTCGTGGTCGTCAGCAGAGGCTGTGCGTGTGCTTGTCCTTTTTGTGGGCGGTTCGTGCGAGGCGTTTTTGTTTTGTGTTGCCCTAGTTGTTAGTTTATTTTGTTTGTGTTTGTTATTTTGAGACGACGACTGGTTGGTGGCGTGCGCGCGAAGTGGCGGTGTGCGCTTCCCGTGTCGTTTGTGTTGTTTTTTTTTTGTTTTTGTTTTTGTGTGTTTTTTTTTGCACTGGGCCCCGGGGGGTGGGTGGGTGCGTGCGTGTGTGTCGATTGCCGGCTGGCGAAAGGTGCGCCATCGGCGGGGTGGGTCGCCGGCACGAGTAGAGGCGGCGGCGTTGTTGCTGTTGTTGTGTGGTGTTTGTTTTGTTCGGCTGTGTCGGCGAGCTGTGTTGCGGTGCGTGTGAATGGTGGTGCAAAAGTGCTGGCGTTGGGGCTGCGACTGCGACGGCGGCGAGCCGCGGGCGCGCATGATAGTGATGTTGTGAACAGCGGCTGTGTACGGTAGTGGTGTTGTTGTAGCACGACGTGCATCCGGGCCGGCGCGGAAAGCGCAGTTGCGGGCGGTTGCCCTTCGGTGCCAGCCATGTCGCGTGAGCGGCGGGTTGCTGTGGTGTCGACACGTGGTGCTCTGGGTTGTTGTGTGGTGCCCTTTGGCCGGTGGGGGTGGTTCGCGTGCGTCTCGTTCGCGCTCGGTATCTGGTCGTGGTCGTGCTGCTCCCCCGTCTGTCGGCGGTTTTCGACGTCGTCTGTACGTTTTTGTCCGTTTGCGGCGGTGCCTGCCGACGTCGTCCCGTCGCGACCTTTCAACCGAAAGTGTGGCGCCCGAAGGTGAACGAACGTAACCCTGACCTCGGCGCTTTACGCTGAGCCGAGCGAACCGAACCGAACCTAACCTGTGGTGTGGTGAGGTGAGCTCAGCCTGTGAGCCCCAAACGTCTACGTAAGGTAAGCTGTCCGGCGGCTCACGCCTCACGTTTTGAACGCTTTTTTAACCTACGTTTGACGCTTCTTAACCTAGCACTGACCCCTTAACCTAACGTGTAACGTAACCTAACGTAACCTAACCTAACCTAACCTCTGACGCCTGACGTGTTTGAATGCTTAACCTAAGTTTGACGCTTAACCTAACCCAAGTCCCCTTAACCTAACCCACGTCCACCTAACCTAACCGAACCTAACCTAGACGTGTAAACGTAATGTGTAACGCGCAACGTGTAAGGTCGGCTGTCGTGTGTGCTGACGGCAGATTGGGTTGGTCTGTAGATTCGGATTGCGGTTTGCCTCGGTCGAGGGGTTGGGTCGGAAGCGGCGAGGGGCGGCGGCGCCTGTTGCGCAGGCGGCGTCCGTTTGCGGCGGGCAATTGTTGAGAAACGGCTGTGAATGTTGGCGGGCGAGAGGAGGAGGACGGCGCGCGATGTGGCCCGACGGCTGCGGGCCGATCGGGAAACGGCGGGAGGGCGACGGAAGGCGATGGGGCGGCGGAGGCGCGTTTGCACGGCCGTCATCGCCGCACGCCTCGGCTTGTGTGGCTGTGGCGCCGGCCGCGCTGGCCGGGCTGCCGCGGCGACGGTGTGGGAGTTTTGCCGAAGGTTTGGCCATTGTGGCGGGTCGTCGGCTGGGGCTGTGGGGGCGGCATTTGGGCGGGGGCGGCGATTCTCGGCGGGCCGACCCAGGCTGTAGCGCGCGGTAGCTGCAGTTTGGCCGTGGTTTGCGGCGCTGCCGTGGCGACTGGTTGGCGACTGTGGTGTGGCTGTGTGTAGCCCCATCCTCGGTGGTTTGAAAGGCGCGGGCGGTTGTGGCGCAGCTTTGGGGCTGCTCCGCACAGGCTGTCGGACGTTGGGCGGTAGCAAGCGCGGGAGGCGCGGCGCGGCGGCGCGCAGAGTGGCGGCCGCTCTCTCGGCCGTCCGCGCCCGCCCGCGACACTGGCTGGGCCCTTGTGATTCTCTGCTCTGCTCTGCCGTGCTGTGCTGTGCTTGCGTGCCTGCCGTCCCGCTCGCTCTCGCTCTCGCTCTCGCTGTGTGTTACGCGCGTCGTCGAAATGGCAGATCAGGCGGCTACGAACGAGACTGCTGCGGCACCCGCCGCCACCGGCACTACGAAGAAGGCCAAGTCTGCGTCGTCTGCGAAGAAGCCGCGCGCCAAGCCTGCGCACCCGCGCACCTCTGAGATGGTGACGGCCGCCATCAAGAGTCTGAAGGAGCGCGGCGGGTCGTCGCTGCAGGCGATCAAGAAGTACATAGCCGCGCACTACAAGCTGGACGCGGAGAAGCTGGCGCCGTTTATCAAGAAGTACCTCAAGTCGGCCGTCGTGGCGGGCGAGCTGGTGCAGACGAAGGGGAAGGGCGCGTCCGGCTCGTTCAAGCTTGCCGGCGCCGGCGGCGGGGGGGCGGCCGAGGGCGGCAAGGCTCGTGCTGGCGGTGCCAAGAAGAAGCGCGCCGCTCCGGCCAGCAAGGAGAAGAAGGGCGCCCGTGCGGCCGGCGCAAAGAAGGCTGGTGGCGTGAAGGCGGCGACCGGTCGGAAGGCGGGCGCCGCCAAGAAGGCGTCTGCGGCGTCGGCCGCTCCCGCGGGTGCGAAGAAGGCGGCTGCGGCCAAGCCGGCCAAGGCCAAGTCGCCGTCGAAGGCGAAGAAGGCCGCCAAGGTTCCGACGAAGAAGCCGAAGGCGCCGCGCCCGAAGAAGGCGACGACGCCGTCTAAGGCGAAGGCTTCGCCCAAGAAGAAGAAGTAGAGTAGAGTAGAGGAGAAAGAGATGGGAAAGGAAGGGTTTGGCGCTTGACCCCGTCGTCCCCACCCCCCGTCGTCGTCTAGTGGCGCGCAAGAGACGCGCGGCCCAAAACGGCCCTTCTCAGGGCCATCAAAGCACGTCGGGGAAGGTTTTGATTGTCGTGTTGCGTTTGGTGTGGGTGTCTGTCTGTATGCCCGTGGGGATGCTGTTTGCGTGCCGTGGTGGTTTGATTGCGGGGGTCGGTGGCGGGTGTGGGCGGCGGTAGCGGTAAGCGGTGTTGTTGTTGTCGTGGTTGATTGTCGCCGTGTTTGTGGCGGCGGCCGACGGTTGGTTTTCTGTCACGTTGTTTTGTTTGAATACGTTGGTTGGCTTGCCTGCGTTCGTTCTTCTCGGATGTGTGTCTTGTCTAGTCGTGTCTGGTCTTTGTTTTGTTTCTTTGTGTGTGTTATGTTTTGCAACGGGGGGCACGTTGAGATGTGGAAGGAGTCGGCGGGGATTTCGGTGGCGTGTAGAGCGAGCGAGCGCGCCTGCCTGGCCGTTGGCCGTCGGAGTGGAGTGCGGGTTTTTTTTGTTTTCGAAACGAAAGCGGCGGCCGGCCAGCCACCCGTGCGGTGTGACGTCGGCCGTTGGGTATTGTGCGCTTTGAGCGCCGGGGAGGGATGATGTGTGATTGTTGCGCGCTGCTAGCAGGCAGGCAGAGTGAGCGGGTGTGTGTGGCGGACGGACGGGAAGTGGTGGTTTTTGTTTTTGGGTTGCGGGGCGAGAGGCAGGCGACCGACAAAGTTTGCTCGCGACGGAGAGATGTTAGTGGCCCTGAAAAGGGCCGTTTTTGTTTGTGCGGTGCGGTGCCGCGGCGCGGTTTAGGCGCGCTCGCCGCGGATGCGGCGCGCGAGCTGGATGTCCTTGGGCATGATGGTGACGCGCTTGGCGTGGATTGCGCACAGGTTGGTGTCTTCGAAGAGGCCGACGAGGTAGGCCTCGCTGGCCTCCTGCAGGGCCATGACTGCGGAGCTCTGGAAGCGCAGGTCGGTCTTGAAGTCCTGGGCGATCTCGCGCACTAGGCGCTGGAATGGCAGCTTGCGGATGAGCAGCTCTGTGCTCTTCTGGTAGCGCCTGATTTCTCGCAGGGCGACGGTGCCCGGCCTGTAGCGGTGGGGCTTCTTGACGCCTCCGGTGGCGGGCGCGCTCTTCCTCGCCGCCTTGGTGGCGAGCTGTTTGCGCGGCGCCTTTCCGCCGGTGGACTTGCGGGCCGTTTGCTTTGTGCGGGCCATGGCGGTAGCGTTGGCGGTAGCGGAGCGGCGTGCGTGGAGGTTAGGTGCGGCGCGGCGTCCGGTGCTGCCTTGACAACGGGCCCGCGCGCCTCCGTGCTGCGCTTATATGCCCTCGGTTGCGCGTGGTGGGGGGAGGGCGGGCCAGAGTCTATATAGGGGGGCGGCGGGCGCGCTGGGCGCAGACCGTAGCCGACTCGCCAGCCGCTGCAGCTGCTGTTTGTGCACGTTTTGCTTTGCCCGAGGAAGGAAGGATGACAGGCCGCGGCAAGGGAGGAAAGGGGCTCGGCAAGGGTGGCGCCAAGCGGCACCGCAAGGTGTTGCGCGACAACATCCAGGGCATCACGAAGCCCGCCATCCGCCGCCTGGCTCGCAGGGGCGGCGTGAAGCGCATCTCTGGTCTGATCTACGAGGAGACCCGCGGGGTGCTGAAGGTGTTCCTGGAGAACGTGATCCGCGACGCGGTGACGTACACTGAGCACGCCAAGCGCAAGACTGTGACGGCCATGGACGTGGTGTACGCCCTGAAGAGGCAGGGGCGCACCCTGTACGGTTTCGGCGGTTAGGCTGCGTCGCAGCGGGCGCTGGCCTTCCCGCGGCCGTGCTTGTGGGTGGGAGAGACTAGAAAACGGCCCTTTTCAGGGCCACCACACTGTTCGGAAGTTGAAAAGTGCGAAAGAGTCTGTGTTGTTGTTGTTGTTGTTGCTGCGTGTGTGTGCGCTGTGTTGTTCGTTTGTTTGTTTGTTTGTTTGTTTGTTTGTTTCTTTCTTTCTTTCCGTTTGAGCGACGTGATGTGGCTGGGAGGGGAGAAGGAAAGGAAACGTGTCATGTGGCTGGCTGTGTGTGGAGCTGCTTCGTTTGTGTTTGTTATTGTGTGTCTTTGTATCGATCGCGACGGAGATGGCGGGCTGTGTGTTGTTGTGCGAGAGAGGCGGTAATTATTTGCTTGCGTGGTTTGGCTCTGTGTGTTTGCGGCGGCGTTGGGGTTTCCGAGGCAAGGCGTGTGGGCATAGGCGGCCGGATCAGCTGTTTCGTTCGTGTCGACGGCCGTTGCGCGCGGGAGTGGAGGGCGGTGTGTCGACACGCCTCCCTTTAACAATGGTCATTATTGCTGCCGTTGTCGTTTGGAAGGCGACTCTGCGACCGTGCAAAATGTGTGTGTGTGTGTGTGTGTGTGTGTGTGTGTGTGTGTGTGTGTGTGTGCGGGCTGTGTGGACGACAAGATGGCGGACGTGCGCCGGCGGCGGCTGTGCTGTGAAAGTGCAAAGTTGAAACAAAACAAGGTGCGGCGAGGACGACTGAAATTTTGCTTTGGACGTAGGTTTGTGTGGTGGCCCTGAAAAGGGCCGATTGTTGTGGGCCGGGCCGAGCCGAGCCGGCAAAGCGCGTTGCGTGCAGGGGAGCACGCGGCGCTGCGATTGCCTGGCCTCCTTTAGGCCTTCTTCTCGGTCTTCTTTGGCAGCAGGACGGCCTGGATGTTGGGTAGGACACCACCCTGTGCGATGGTGACGCCCGACAGGAGCTTGTTGAGCTCCTCGTCGTTGCGGATGGCAAGCTGCAGGTGGCGCGGGATGATGCGCGTCTTCTTGTTGTCGCGGGCCGCGTTTCCGGCCAGCTCGAGCACCTCAGCCGCGAGGTACTCCATGACGGCGGCGAGGTAGACGGGCGCCCCGGCGCCGACGCGCTCTGCGTAGTTTCCCTTGCGCAGGAGGCGGTGGATTCTGCCGACCGGGAACTGGAGCCCAGCCCTGCTTGAGCGGGACTTTGACTTGCCCTTGACTTTGCCTCCCTTTCCGCGTCCGGACATGGCGATGGGCTAGCGACGGTGCACACGAGAAGGAAACGAAAACGACCGGTGCGAGCGGCAGCGAGTCGAGCAGCGGAGTGCGTGCCGGCGCAGCTTGTGCTTCAGTTAGGAGTTGCAGCGGATTTACTTCCGCGCAACACCTGAGTTTGGAGAAGTCTGTAATAGTTACTTACTATTTTTCCTTCTAATATGTGGTTTGTCCTTGTTAGAAAAAGTCTTTTGATTTGCTAAGTTGCTCAGCACTGGAGCCTTGAGATGATTCGTGGTTAGGCTTGATTAGTCAAGCCGCAACAAGTCTGGCCACCTGGTGGTGTTTGACCAGTGTGGCCTATGTCCGAGCTCACGAATCAGTGGATTTCTTGCTTGCTCGGTGTTTTTGTAGAACTTCTTGGCGGTTTCCTTGAACCGCCTTCGAAGTGGCAGGATGTCGGCGACGACGTGTAGTTCCTCCGAGGGAAAATCTCGAGGTAGGTGGAGTGCCAGCTTCAGAGATCTATTTTGGATCGTCTGCAGTTGGCGTAGGTTGGTCTCCGCTGTGTTGCCCCATACGACCGCTGCATATTCCAGCAGGGGGCGGATTGTAGCCTTGTACAGCGTGAGACCTAAGTGGGCAGGAAGCGTTGATGTTGGGTTTAGCACAGGGTATAGCAGACGTAGTCTACCCAGTGCTTTTGCCCTCACCTCTTCTGTATGTTGGCGCCACGTTAGACGCTTGTCTATCGTGACGCCAAGGTATTTGACACTGGCACTCCACTCTACGGGACGTCCTCGGACTGTTAATCGTGGCAGTCCCGGTGGAATGAGTCGTCTTGAGATAAGGATGGCCTGCGACTTTTCTGCATTGTAGGAGAGTCGCCATTTGACTGCCCACTGTGTCAGGTCTTCTGTGGCCGTTTGTAGTCGCCTTTGGAGGATGGCTGCGCTTCTGCTGCGGCCGTAGACTGCGGTGTCGTCCGCGTACAGAGCGAGTTTGATTGGCTCTGTACGCGGCAGGTCCGCTGTGTATAACGAATAGAGTGTCGGGCCTATGACCGAGCCTTGTGGTACACCCGCGAGTATTCGACGCTCCGTGGAAATTCCACTGGCAGCCCGTACGTGAAACGTCCTATCCTGCAGATAACTCTGCAGGAGACTCACGTGCGGCGTCGGAACCCCCAGCACAAAAAGTTTGTACAGGAGGCCTTCGTGCCACACGGAGTCAAAGGCGCGAGACACGTCGAGCAGAAGAGCGCCGAAGTACTCACGTCGGTCAATGGCTCCGAACGCCTCTTCCGTTAAGCGCAACAGTTGGTGCACCGTCGAGTGACCCTGCCGGAAGCCGAATTGCTCATTGGGTAAGATGCCCTCGTCTTCAATGAGCTGGTGGAGGCGCTGAATGTACAGTCTCTCGAACACCTTCGACAGGGCAGGCAGTAAGCTGATGGGGCGGTAGTTCTTCGCCAAGCGGATGTCTTTTCCTGGCTTGGGAAGCGCTACCACCTCAGCGTGTTTCCAGCAGCCTGGGTAGGTGCCGGTCTGCAGGATGCGGTTGAAGACGTTTGCCAGAACGTCCGCTGCTGTGTCTGGCAGCTGCTTCAGAAGAATGTTGGTAACCAGGTCAGGGCCACCTGCCTTCTTGCTGTTGAGTGCGCGGAGTTGGACGGTGACCTCGTCTGCGCTGATCGGTGTGATGTCGTGGTCCTCATCCCTCGCTGCCATGAAGACAGGGAGGCGCTCTCTGACGAGCTGAATGTGGTCCGCGTCCACCGGGTTTTCGATCGGCACGAAGTTAGCGGCGAAAGCGTCTGCCAAGGCATTTGCCTTCGCATTCGGCTCGCTAACGTAGTCCGCGCCGACCTGCAGGGGTGGTATCTTCAGTGAGCGGCGCAGGAAACCTTTCACTACCCTCCAGGCGGTGCCATCTTCGATGTTTAATTGCGCTATTTTGTCTGCCCACTGCTGTTGCCTGTGTGCATCTACAGCCGCTTTGATGTGACGCCGCATCCTGTTGAGCGTCCTTTTTATCGCGGGATTTTGCGTCCGTATCCACTCCCGTTGCAGCCGGTTCTTGGACGTAATTTCGTCTAGAAGATGTTGCGGGAGTTGCGGTGGTTGCCTGAAGTTGCCGTCGTCTTCTCTCCTCGCCGTTACGGCAGCTGTAGCGGCTTCGACGATGCCTCTGGTGAGATGTTGTATGGCAACTTCAGCTCCCGCTAGCGCTGGGTCCGGTGTTTCCTCCAGTGCTTCCGCGACTAACTCCTTGTATCGGGGCCACTGTATCTTCCTTAGGTCTAACCCTCTGCGTTCTGGGGGCGCGACATCAGTTTCCAGTTCGAAAATTACTGGCAGGTGGTCTGATGACAACGCCGTCATGGTGCTGGCGGTTATGTTTCGACGTATTCCTTTGACTACAATGACGTCCAGTACGTCGGGCTCGCCTCTCGATGGGTAAATAGTAGGATCGTGCGGTCCTATTACAACCGCCTCGTGGCGTTCGGCGAGACTTTGTAGCCGGCGGCCGCTTATATTTGTCCGCCGCGAATTCCACAAACCGTTCTTGGCGTTGAAATCACCACCTAGCAGCACTTGACCTGGAAGTGCTAACAGTTTTTCGACGTCATCGCGATCCAGGTGCCCCCTTGGCGGCCTGTATACGGCGACGAACGTTATTCTGCCTTGAAAGGTTTCCACGGCTACTGCTGTTGCCTCGGTTGCTGTCAGTGCCGGTAGTTGTATTTGGTGGTGTTTCAGGCTGCGTCTGATGTATACTGCCGTTCCACCTCCAGCTGTCGGTCGGTCGTATCTGTAGCATGCGTAATTTGCTACGCCGACTCTGACCCCAGGTTTCAAATGAGTCTCCGAGACCAAGCAAATGTCTATGCACTCGTCTCGGAGCATTTGACGGAATTCTGCGTCTTGTGTGCGCAGACCATTTGCATTGAACACACACAGCTTAATTCCTCGGAGCGGCTCCGCCATGCTGTTGTTGTTGGAAGTTAGCGTGAATGGCCTGGTTGACCGCGGCCGTCATTCTGGCTGGGAGCTCACTGATCGCATCAAGGACGCGCGTCATAAGTTGCTCCATTAAGCCGAACATGCGCTCGAAGAAGGCGCAGTAGTTCCCAAACGGGTCTGGGCGCTCATTTTGTTGTGTGCCGCTCGAAGCTTTTGCAGGAGGTGCAGCCGTGAGGGCGCCATTGTAGTTTCCAACGAGATGGCGGGCGGCTGTCTGGGCAGTGCCAGGACACCGCCCGGGGCGTGAACGTAGAGCTGGGAAGTCCGCCATGCTATCATGGAGCGGCGCGTTGCAGTTGCCATCTTCCTTCTGTGGCGCAGTGGCGTTCGGGCGAGGCGCAACCGGATTGGCTGCTGCGTTGCGGCGAGGTGCGGTAGGCGGCGCTACCTGCGCGGCGCTCGGTGCGGTACGCGTGGGCTCCCCCCATTGGCTGGGCGCGGAAGGCGGAGCTTCCGGCGACCGGCTGAGCGCGGGGGGAGGAGCTGCCGGCGATTGGCTCGGCGCGGTCGGCGGAGCTACCTGCTTGCGAGACTGGCCGTCGGCGGGCCCTTGCGCAGCAATGGCGGCGGCGGGTGGTGCTCGTCCACCATTTTGTAGCGTAGCCGGTGCCTGCTGCTGCCTGGGAGCTGGCTGCGGGGCGGAGTTACCTCTGTACGATGGCGAGTGCTTCTTCCCACCACGTCGTGCTCGTCGCGCGCGCCGGTTCTTTGTCCTGGCTGCGGCGCCGCTCTGTCTGCCGTTTCCCGCCAAACGGCCGTTTCCCGCCGAAACTGCGCCTTTCTTCGGTGTTTCAGCTTTGAGAAGGCGTTCGGCAAATTCTATGTGCTTGATGCACCCGCGGAACGTTGCGACATGCTCGCCACCACACAATTTGCACTTGGGAGTGAAATCCTTATGCGGCACTCCTTTTTTGTCACACGCACTGGCTGGGTGCGGTTCGGCACACCGTACACAATACTCTTGCATTGAGCAATATCGTTGCACGTGGCCTAGAGTAAGGCAGCGGTAACACTGTGCGTGACCGCTTCTTTGACGTAGGCTCTCAGGTGTGACTTCGCACGGACCTATCATTTTCACTTTAAAGAGTTCGCGGTTATGGACCGTGTTTGCGGCTGTTACGAGTACTAGAGGGCCGCGACTGTTTGTTTTTGGGTCCCTCATTTTTACTACAGAGTACACAGCAAAACCTTGCTGTTCTAAGTCCTCCTTCACATGTTCGTTCCGGTGTTTCATTGGTATGCCTTTGTACACCACTTTAATGGGCTTCTTACGACTAGCGGAGTACGTGTAGTACGGAAGTCCTAGCTGAGGCGCTTCATTAGTTAACTTTATGTACAGCTCAGTGGTCTTCACACGGATCTTGTATAGATCATTCCCGCACGTACGCACACTGTAATTGTTTTTCCCCAGCACTCTATTCAACACAAGTTCTAGGTTACGAAACTCGTCGTTGTACTCCAGCACCACAGGTGGTGGAGCACGCTGCGAGGTGTTGACTGGCGGCATTTCTTCGTCCCCCTCGTCCTCCGAGAGGGCGTTGTATTTATTTGCCGTCGCCACCGGCTTTTGCGATGTCGTGGTCGTCGGTCTGGCAGTCTTTGTCGCGGCTACAAAGCCATCTGCGTCGGCCGTATTAGCGCGGCTTGCACGTACCCGACCTCTCGACTTAGCGGACTGTACTACAGCGCTGCCCTTCACTTTCCTGAATTTGTGCACTTCACTCATACCTTCATCAGATGGAGCACGTTTGCGAGAGGTAGAAGCTGCTGCTGGAGTCGCTGTTTCTTCTTCCATCGGCTCCACAGCCGCCAGTGCTGCGTCTGACGAGGTGTCTGGTTGCGGCATCATGGCCACAAGAAATTGTAGCGCATCCTCACTGCGCTGTCGATTGGAGTCGCCTGGTGGCTGCTCCTGATGCGTGTCGGTCGTCGCACACGAATCAGACACGAATTCCGTATCGCGCGCGAGAGAGTCGAGCGATACACTATTACGCCTGCCACTATCGACTACGTCGCCACTTTGAGGAGGAGTACTACCAGAGGGGCACGGTTGCACCTCTGGCGTACTCAACTCAACTCCGTTAGCGTGCAGGGACGCGGCCCTGTCCGCAGAAGCGACGCGAGTTGCATCAGCGTGCGGCGCTGCGGAGCGCTTCGCGCGTGCGTCCGACTCACGCGGCATCGCTGACTCGAGTGCGTGGTCTCTCTGCGTGCCGGCGCAGCCGGGGTGGGGGTGCTTTATGGGCTCGGGTGCGGCGGCCGGTTGCGCGCGCGCCCCATTGGTCGGCGGCCGCAACAGGGCGAGCTGGTAAAGGTGCGGCGGCGGCTGGCGGCGGGTGCCACTGTGTGGGGAGACGCTGACTAGAGCGGAGCGCTTGCTACTGGTGTTGCTGCTGCCGCCGTACGTTGGTTCGAGATGCCGCCCAAGACTAGCGGGAAGGCCGCCAAGAAGGCTGGCAAGGCGCAGAAGAACATTTCGAAGGGCGACAAGAAGAAGAAGCGCAAGAGGAAGGAGAGCTATGCCATCTACATCTACAAGGTGCTGAAGCAGGTGCACCCTGACACGGGCATCTCGTCGAAGGCGATGAGCATCATGAACAGCTTCGTGAACGACATTTTCGAGCGCATTGCGGCCGAGGCTTCTCGCCTGGCGCACTACAACAAGCGCTCGACCATCACGTCCCGCGAGATCCAGACCGCTGTGCGGCTGTTGCTGCCTGGCGAGCTGGCCAAGCACGCCGTGAGCGAGGGCACGAAGGCGGTGACCAAGTACACGAGCTCCAAGTAAGGAGGTGGCTCTGGAACGGAAGGAAGGATGGAGAGAGAATGCTCCTCCGTTGCGAGAGCGGCAAAACGGCCCTTTTCAGGGCCACCAACTTGCCTTTTGCGGGAAGGGCGGAATTGTTGTTGTTGTTTGTGTGGACGGCTGTGATGTATGTGTGCATTTTGATTGTGGGTGGGGGGGCGCGTCAAAGCGTGTTGCGCGGGGTACGGCCACGAGGTTGGTCGCCGTGGCGTGGAATGGTGGCACGCCTCGTTGGCGTGGTTTTTGACCCATTTGGTGTTGTTGGTGTGTGTGTTACCTGTCTGCGAGGGGGGACAGTGCGATCGCCGACTTTTGTGTCACCGTAACGACGGCCGTTTGCGGGTTTGTTTTTTGCACATCATACATGGCGAGGGTGAAATGTGAAATGTTGTTTTTTTTTGTGGTTTTTGTTTGCCGCCCACTATTCCCTTTGCTGTACGCCGAGTTTGACAATGGTGCGACGTAACTGCAGCGTGGAGGTGTGTGAGTGACGTTGAAATGAACGTGCCATGAAGACGCATTGTTGTTGCATTGTACTGTACGTGTACGGCGACACGCACGATGATGTACCATTCGACTCTGATTTTTGATAGCCGTGTCTGACTGATTGCGTACGACGCACGCACACCGATGTCGTCATTCAAGATGCACGCGTGTCCAGTGCAGTACAGTAAGCGCGACGCTAGACGACGGCGGCGGCGGCGGCGGCCGTTTTTGGCGAATGTCTGTACACGTGTTTGTCTGTGTCCATCCGGTATGTATTTGTTTGTTTGAAAGTGTTTTGTGTGTCGGTGACGTGGTCCGATCCGTCGCCCCCCTGAGTAACTGTCGATCGGCGCGATAGACCGGCGTCACGCAACTGAACCGAAGTCGTGGGCACACCCGTCATACTGTTGTACACCGTCGCGCTGAGAACGGTAACGACAGGTTGACTTTGATCGGTCGAATGTCTGGGCAGAACGTGAGGAAGGAGGCAAGAGTGCAGGAGGAAAGGACAGAGGGGGGGGGGCAAAAGAGAGAGGAAGGGAAAAAGGGGAGAAACGCATTCGTAGAGCAACGGAACGTTCCCGTGTCGGAGGCGTATTGGAGCCGCACTGAAATGCGTTTAACGGCGGCGCGGCTGCAAGTGTCTGCCGTGGTGAACGTTACCTTTGACGGCTGCATTGGCCTTTGCTTTTTGCTTTTGCTTTCGCTTTCGCTTTCCCGGTTGTACGTAACGTTTGTTGGTATGGTTGGTTCTGAGGAAGAGTGTGTGACAGTGCCGTGCCGTCCATGTTCGTGTGCCCTCCCATTGTGTGTATGCTATTGTCTGTGTACTTGAATGATGTATGTAGGTGTTAGTGGACGTGTTTTACCAGTGGGGGGAAATGGATCGTCGATAGTTGGCGTCACTCTGTCACGGTCGAGATGACGCACCCTCCGTACAGAAAGGTGTCGGGAAAGTGTGTGTGTGTGTGTGTGTGTGTGTGTGTGTGTGTGTGTGTGTGTGTGCGTGCGTGCGTCCGTGAATTGGCAGTGTTTGGAGGTGGGCGTGCCCTGCATGTGGCCCGGAAGGCTGTTCGTTTGGCGGTAGTGTTGTGTGGACAGGGGAGGGGCATGCGTAACGCTGCTGGCATGGCATTTCGGGAGATGGGAGGGGGCAAACGAGGAAACGAGGAGCGGCGGCCAAAGACGGGACGGGGAGGGGCGCGGTGTGGGTGGCTTGCGCCTGTGCTCGGCGTTGTGGTTTGTGCAAAAGAGGAGGAGAAAAACAATGAGTTGCCAGGGAGGGGAGCGGTGTTGTGTTGTGGTTGTCGTGGTGTAGCCGCAGACGCGGCTGTCAGTGAACGTGGCGAGACGGACGGATGCGCGGAGGGGCGGGGGCGGCGCATTTCGCCGGTGCCGTGCCGTGCCGTGCCATGCCATGCCTGAAAGCCGCGTGGTCGCTGTGTTGTTGGTGGCGTGGGGGCGAGGAGAGTACCGTACGGGTGTGCTTGTGCGCCGGAAATGGCACACTGCGCCTGCCCGTCTTGGAGGCTGATGGCTGTGGTGTGGAAATGGGGCGCGGTGATGTTGAAGCAGTTGAAGAACAGAAAAGAAACCAAGAAGAAAACGGAAGGCGTGATGCGGCGGTGGTGGTGAGAGCGGGAAAAACAAAACAAAACAAAAAAAAAGAAAGAAAAAAAAACAACAAGAAAAAAGAAGGAAAAACAACAAGAAACAAAAAAAGAAAACAAAAAGTCTATCAATATTAAAATGTAAATGGAAATGGAAATGGAAATGGACCCAGGTATAACCTCCCTGCACAAATAGCAGAGAGTCCGATGATAATAAAAATGTGCCAGAATGTTAACGTCCCTACAAAACAAACCCAACGATAATATTAATGAAAGAATGAACCGTATGTAACATTGCAACAGACATAATGGAACCTGATAAATTGTATAAGGGCAGCAGCGTTGACCTTTGGCCCTGTATTCAGAATAAAAAGAGCCAAAGATCGTTACCCCAATGAAAAAGACACTGAAACACGTATGTAACATAGCAGCGATGGCGAGACATTGTAGCATCTGTGACCAGAGAGTTTGCGCTGGACCGCGCGAGTGTTGCGAGCGGTTCTCAGTCAGTCAGTCAGTCAGTCAGTCAGTCAGTCAGTCGTTGCGAGTCTGTAGCTCTGTCTAGTTGAGGGCTGTACTCTGTCAGTAGTCGTCGCGTGCAGTACGCTAATAGTCGTCATGCAGAGCGGTCGGTCAGTAGTAGCAGCCGAGTGCGGTTGTGTGATGTAGGCGGTCGGCAACACTGGTCAAGATGGTGAAGGAGGTATACTGTTAATTAATATAATCATTAGATAATGAAAAATTATATTTATTGTAATTAATTCTCCAACAAGTTCCCCAAAAATAATTTTTATTTCAAAAGCATTTTTCAAAAATGTAATGTTTTATTGAACTAAAGAGTTCGTTGCACTTCCCATTTCATTCCACTTCTTTGAAGAAAAATTTCACTAAAATCACAAAAAAAGAGAATATTATTATTTGCAATGCAGTTCCTCCAAGCGCTGCGCAACAACAAGAGCAGAAATGTGACATCCATTTATTCTGAGGTAAGACTTTAATTCTGATTGTTTTGCACAGGGCCAAAGACCGATATTTCGGCTCAATTGAAGTTTCTTGTCACTGAACGGACTTTAAATGTTGTGAAGAATTTATATTTGAGTCGGATTGCGAATTTCACATTTTTGTTGCCATTTTCAATACCTCTCATTGTGGGCGAGGTTACAATTAGCGCAATGTCCATTAGCATCCGTAAATAACATTGTCCATTATTTTAAATTTTGCGGGGAGGTTACAACACACAAAAAAAAAAAAAAAAACAAAAAAGTTGCATTTATATCCGCTCCTCAATTGTAGATACCCCTTACACAGCTGTGTGCAATGAATGAGTGCTGGCTGGTAATTAATTGCACTCCTTGGAGGGAAATGCCATAGGAAGTAGTCTTTAAAAAGTGAATGTTTTTCGTTAAAAGACAAAAGTTGCTTTAGAAAAAAGTAATAGTGGGGCTTTTGTTGTTGAACAAAATAAGTACAATGAACATACGTTATCAGATTTGCGCAATGCAGCTTCACACTACCTTTTGATTATAACACAATATACTATACATCGTCCCGAACCGTGACCAGAGTCGCGAGACGAGCAGAGCACGCCGCCGACGCCCGCTCAGTACAACCGTCCACCCGCTACTACTGTCGACCGACTACTACCTCTCCCGACTCGCGCTACAATATATATAACAACTGTTCCTGGCGACCCGGTGCGTGCCACTACTGTCGTCTGGCGCGGTCCAAGCGCCGACTAGCAACGATAAATAACTCTCTGGTCAGACAGAGATGCTGTCATGCCTCGCCATCGCTCTGGTAACGAATACATACGTGTTGCAGCGTGCGTACCACCGGAACACGCAGTGGCGGAGCCAAAGACTGTGTTGTCGAGGTCGAGTGCGAGCGGGAAGAGAGGCAGCGTCGGCACGGAGATGCAAGCGAGCGAGACGCACGGGGGCTGCGGCGTGGCGCGTTTGCGGTCGGCGCCTTTGGTGGCAACGGCCGGGACAAGCAGCGGTGTATGGTGTGGTGCGGGGCGGACAGGGGCGGCGGTGGACGGGGAGGAGGCGGCGCGACGACGGCATGGGGGCGAAAACGGGACGGGGGACGGCGGATGTTGAGAGGCGTCACGCGCGGACAGGACACAGGACACAGACACAGAGACACACAGATTGGAAAGGGAGGGTGCGCGGTAGTAGTTGGGAATGTGCGTACCGTGCGGGATGGGAGTGGGCGAGGAACACGGTCGTGGCCCCTGTTTGTGGGTGCGTGTGATGACGTCGGTGTGTTGTGGGAAGGGAAGGTGCTGTGGCGGCGGCGCGTAATGGGCGTAGGCCGAAAAGAGAAAGGAACGTGGGCAGTGTGTTGGCAAGCGTCGGTTCGACTGCGACGTTGATGGGCAGGGCAAGGTTAATGGTGGTAGGAGTAGGCGTGTGGGCGCAAAAAATCTGCCGCTGCAGGCGGTGCCGTAACCGCCATGGGGCGGGAAGGAGAGAGGGCCAAAGAAAGAAAGAAAGAAGAAAACAAAATAAAAAAAAAAAAGGAGGGGGGGGGGGGGCGAAAGGAAGGCAGGAAGGACAAGAGGCGAGGCGACGGCTTGCTTTGTGTATCGGTCGGTCTCTGGCTATGCTTCGTTTTCTGCAGCAGGGTCGGTGCGCGGCGTGGCTCGCGGCAGTGGGAACGCCTGGCGGCTGGACGGCCAGCAATGCGGTTGGATGGGCGGCCACAGCACCGCACCTGTGCCCGAGGAGGAGACGCTGGCGGCGGGCCCTGAGGTGAGGCCGGCTCGGCTCGGCTGGGGCTGTGGATGTGTAGGTGTGCGCCGCTGCTGCAACAACGAGTAAAACGCGAGAAGAAGGGATGGCGGTAGAGAGAAAAAAAAAAAAAAGGTCGTGTTGTGTTGATGCGCAGGCAGACGCGTACAGAGAGACGAGCCCGGTCTGCAGCAGGGTGTGGCCGTGCCGAGTGCAGAGCAGCGGCGGCTCGGTTCGGTTCGGTTCGGCCCGGCGGGCCGCGCTGTTGTCGCGGACGTGAGCGCCCCCTGGCGGGTGGCCGGAGGCGGCGCGGCGTGTTGGACGTGTGGCTGGTGGCAGTGCACAATTTGCGAGTGGCTGGCGGTGTGGCGTGGCGGTTGGCGCGTCGGGCGGCGGAGAGGGAGAGAGAGGAGAGGTATGTGTTGCGGGCGCCCTTTGCTGCGCTGCGTCGTTGCGTGTGCCGTACAGGGCGGGCGCTTGTCGACTGTGTGGGCGGTGTGGCGAATTGGCGTGAAACGGCTGCCGAGAGGTGTGTGGTAGCGAGCCGGTCGGTGTCAGTGCGAAGGGGAATGTGCGTGCGTTTGGCGGTTTCGGTGTGCTTTTTGCGGCGTGAGAGTGGGAATTAGTGGGGCCGGCTGTTGTGTTTGTTCCTTGTGTCTTGTGTCGTGTAGGTAGCTTGATGGCAACGTGGAAGGACGCCGGTTTCGTTTCGAGCCTTGCGTGTGGTTGTCGACGTTGACTGGTTGGCGTGTGCCGATGCACGTGCATGTGTGGGTCGCGAGTGCGTTTTTGGCTGGCTGTGTGTGTGTGTGTGTTTTGGGGGGGAAGGGGGAGGCGGTGGTGAAAGTGCAGTCGTTGCCACGGGCGTCGTCGGGTCGGGTGGGGCTGGGGCTGTGCGTCGTGGCGGAAAGGTGGTAGGTTGCGGGAAGCGAGCCCGTCGTTGACGGTGTCGCGTGAGTTGTGAATCGAGTGGGGCGCGGGGCGCGGGGCGCGGGACAGGAGCAGCGTGCCGCTGCGTCGTGGTCGTCAGCAGAGGCTGTGCGTGTGCTTGTCCTTTTTGTGGGCGGTTCGTGCGAGGCGTTTTTGTTTTGTGTTGCCCTAGTTGTTAGTTTATTTTGTTTGTGTTTGTTATTTTGAGACGACGACTGGTTGGTGGCGTGCGCGCGAAGTGGCGGTGTGCGCTTCCCGTGTCGTTTGTGTTGTTTTTTTTTTGTTTTTGTTTTTGTGTGTTTTTTTTTGCACTGGGCCCCGGGGGGTGGGTGGGTGCGTGCGTGTGTGTCGATTGCCGGCTGGCGAAAGGTGCGCCATCGGCGGGGTGGGTCGCCGGCACGAGTAGAGGCGGCGGCGTTGTTGCTGTTGTTGTGTGGTGTTTGTTTTGTTCGGCTGTGTCGGCGAGCTGTGTTGCGGTGCGTGTGAATGGTGGTGCAAAAGTGCTGGCGTTGGGGCTGCGACTGCGACGGCGGCGAGCCGCGGGCGCGCATGATAGTGATGTTGTGAACAGCGGCTGTGTACGGTAGTGGTGTTGTTGTAGCACGACGTGCATCCGGGCCGGCGCGGAAAGCGCAGTTGCGGGCGGTTGCCCTTCGGTGCCAGCCATGTCGCGTGAGCGGCGGGTTGCTGTGGTGTCGACACGTGGTGCTCTGGGTTGTTGTGTGGTGCCCTTTGGCCGGTGGGGGTGGTTCGCGTGCGTCTCGTTCGCGCTCGGTATCTGGTCGTGGTCGTGCTGCTCCCCCGTCTGTCGGCGGTTTTCGACGTCGTCTGTACGTTTTTGTCCGTTTGCGGCGGTGCCTGCCGACGTCGTCCCGTCGCGACCTTTCAACCGAAAGTGTGGCGCCCGAAGGTGAACGAACGTAACCCTGACCTCGGCGCTTTACGCTGAGCCGAGCGAACCGAACCGAACCTAACCTGTGGTGTGGTGAGGTGAGCTCAGCCTGTGAGCCCCAAACGTCTACGTAAGGTAAGCTGTCCGGCGGCTCACGCCTCACGTTTTGAACGCTTTTTTAACCTACGTTTGACGCTTCTTAACCTAGCACTGACCCCTTAACCTAACGTGTAACGTAACCTAACGTAACCTAACCTAACCTAACCTCTGACGCCTGACGTGTTTGAATGCTTAACCTAAGTTTGACGCTTAACCTAACCCAAGTCCCCTTAACCTAACCCACGTCCACCTAACCTAACCGAACCTAACCTAGACGTGTAAACGTAATGTGTAACGCGCAACGTGTAAGGTCGGCTGTCGTGTGTGCTGACGGCAGATTGGGTTGGTCTGTAGATTCGGATTGCGGTTTGCCTCGGTCGAGGGGTTGGGTCGGAAGCGGCGAGGGGCGGCGGCGCCTGTTGCGCAGGCGGCGTCCGTTTGCGGCGGGCAATTGTTGAGAAACGGCTGTGAATGTTGGCGGGCGAGAGGAGGAGGACGGCGCGCGATGTGGCCCGACGGCTGCGGGCCGATCGGGAAACGGCGGGAGGGCGACGGAAGGCGATGGGGCGGCGGAGGCGCGTTTGCACGGCCGTCATCGCCGCACGCCTCGGCTTGTGTGGCTGTGGCGCCGGCCGCGCTGGCCGGGCTGCCGCGGCGACGGTGTGGGAGTTTTGCCGAAGGTTTGGCCATTGTGGCGGGTCGTCGGCTGGGGCTGTGGGGGCGGCATTTGGGCGGGGGCGGCGATTCTCGGCGGGCCGACCCAGGCTGTAGCGCGCGGTAGCTGCAGTTTGGCCGTGGTTTGCGGCGCTGCCGTGGCGACTGGTTGGCGACTGTGGTGTGGCTGTGTGTAGCCCCATCCTCGGTGGTTTGAAAGGCGCGGGCGGTTGTGGCGCAGCTTTGGGGCTGCTCCGCACAGGCTGTCGGACGTTGGGCGGTAGCAAGCGCGGGAGGCGCGGCGCGGCGGCGCGCAGAGTGGCGGCCGCTCTCTCGGCCGTCCGCGCCCGCCCGCGACACTGGCTGGGCCCTTGTGATTCTCTGCTCTGCTCTGCCGTGCTGTGCTGTGCTTGCGTGCCTGCCGTCCCGCTCGCTCTCGCTCTCGCTCTCGCTGTGTGTTACGCGCGTCGTCGAAATGGCAGATCAGGCGGCTACGAACGAGACTGCTGCGGCACCCGCCGCCACCGGCACTACGAAGAAGGCCAAGTCTGCGTCGTCTGCGAAGAAGCCGCGCGCCAAGCCTGCGCACCCGCGCACCTCTGAGATGGTGACGGCCGCCATCAAGAGTCTGAAGGAGCGCGGCGGGTCGTCGCTGCAGGCGATCAAGAAGTACATAGCCGCGCACTACAAGCTGGACGCGGAGAAGCTGGCGCCGTTTATCAAGAAGTACCTCAAGTCGGCCGTCGTGGCGGGCGAGCTGGTGCAGACGAAGGGGAAGGGCGCGTCCGGCTCGTTCAAGCTTGCCGGCGCCGGCGGCGGGGGGGCGGCCGAGGGCGGCAAGGCTCGTGCTGGCGGTGCCAAGAAGAAGCGCGCCGCTCCGGCCAGCAAGGAGAAGAAGGGCGCCCGTGCGGCCGGCGCAAAGAAGGCTGGTGGCGTGAAGGCGGCGACCGGTCGGAAGGCGGGCGCCGCCAAGAAGGCGTCTGCGGCGTCGGCCGCTCCCGCGGGTGCGAAGAAGGCGGCTGCGGCCAAGCCGGCCAAGGCCAAGTCGCCGTCGAAGGCGAAGAAGGCCGCCAAGGTTCCGACGAAGAAGCCGAAGGCGCCGCGCCCGAAGAAGGCGACGACGCCGTCTAAGGCGAAGGCTTCGCCCAAGAAGAAGAAGTAGAGTAGAGTAGAGGAGAAAGAGATGGGAAAGGAAGGGTTTGGCGCTTGACCCCGTCGTCCCCACCCCCCGTCGTCGTCTAGTGGCGCGCAAGAGACGCGCGGCCCAAAACGGCCCTTCTCAGGGCCATCAAAGCACGTCGGGGAAGGTTTTGATTGTCGTGTTGCGTTTGGTGTGGGTGTCTGTCTGTATGCCCGTGGGGATGCTGTTTGCGTGCCGTGGTGGTTTGATTGCGGGGGTCGGTGGCGGGTGTGGGCGGCGGTAGCGGTAAGCGGTGTTGTTGTTGTCGTGGTTGATTGTCGCCGTGTTTGTGGCGGCGGCCGACGGTTGGTTTTCTGTCACGTTGTTTTGTTTGAATACGTTGGTTGGCTTGCCTGCGTTCGTTCTTCTCGGATGTGTGTCTTGTCTAGTCGTGTCTGGTCTTTGTTTTGTTTCTTTGTGTGTGTTATGTTTTGCAACGGGGGGCACGTTGAGATGTGGAAGGAGTCGGCGGGGATTTCGGTGGCGTGTAGAGCGAGCGAGCGCGCCTGCCTGGCCGTTGGCCGTCGGAGTGGAGTGCGGGTTTTTTTTGTTTTCGAAACGAAAGCGGCGGCCGGCCAGCCACCCGTGCGGTGTGACGTCGGCCGTTGGGTATTGTGCGCTTTGAGCGCCGGGGAGGGATGATGTGTGATTGTTGCGCGCTGCTAGCAGGCAGGCAGAGTGAGCGGGTGTGTGTGGCGGACGGACGGGAAGTGGTGGTTTTTGTTTTTGGGTTGCGGGGCGAGAGGCAGGCGACCGACAAAGTTTGCTCGCGACGGAGAGATGTTAGTGGCCCTGAAAAGGGCCGTTTTTGTTTGTGCGGTGCGGTGCCGCGGCGCGGTTTAGGCGCGCTCGCCGCGGATGCGGCGCGCGAGCTGGATGTCCTTGGGCATGATGGTGACGCGCTTGGCGTGGATTGCGCACAGGTTGGTGTCTTCGAAGAGGCCGACGAGGTAGGCCTCGCTGGCCTCCTGCAGGGCCATGACTGCGGAGCTCTGGAAGCGCAGGTCGGTCTTGAAGTCCTGGGCGATCTCGCGCACTAGGCGCTGGAATGGCAGCTTGCGGATGAGCAGCTCTGTGCTCTTCTGGTAGCGCCTGATTTCTCGCAGGGCGACGGTGCCCGGCCTGTAGCGGTGGGGCTTCTTGACGCCTCCGGTGGCGGGCGCGCTCTTCCTCGCCGCCTTGGTGGCGAGCTGTTTGCGCGGCGCCTTTCCGCCGGTGGACTTGCGGGCCGTTTGCTTTGTGCGGGCCATGGCGGTAGCGTTGGCGGTAGCGGAGCGGCGTGCGTGGAGGTTAGGTGCGGCGCGGCGTCCGGTGCTGCCTTGACAACGGGCCCGCGCGCCTCCGTGCTGCGCTTATATGCCCTCGGTTGCGCGTGGTGGGGGGAGGGCGGGCCAGAGTCTATATAGGGGGGCGGCGGGCGCGCTGGGCGCAGACCGTAGCCGACTCGCCAGCCGCTGCAGCTGCTGTTTGTGCACGTTTTGCTTTGCCCGAGGAAGGAAGGATGACAGGCCGCGGCAAGGGAGGAAAGGGGCTCGGCAAGGGTGGCGCCAAGCGGCACCGCAAGGTGTTGCGCGACAACATCCAGGGCATCACGAAGCCCGCCATCCGCCGCCTGGCTCGCAGGGGCGGCGTGAAGCGCATCTCTGGTCTGATCTACGAGGAGACCCGCGGGGTGCTGAAGGTGTTCCTGGAGAACGTGATCCGCGACGCGGTGACGTACACTGAGCACGCCAAGCGCAAGACTGTGACGGCCATGGACGTGGTGTACGCCCTGAAGAGGCAGGGGCGCACCCTGTACGGTTTCGGCGGTTAGGCTGCGTCGCAGCGGGCGCTGGCCTTCCCGCGGCCGTGCTTGTGGGTGGGAGAGACTAGAAAACGGCCCTTTTCAGGGCCACCACACTGTTCGGAAGTTGAAAAGTGCGAAAGAGTCTGTGTTGTTGTTGTTGTTGTTGCTGCGTGTGTGTGCGCTGTGTTGTTCGTTTGTTTGTTTGTTTGTTTGTTTGTTTGTTTCTTTCTTTCTTTCCGTTTGAGCGACGTGATGTGGCTGGGAGGGGAGAAGGAAAGGAAACGTGTCATGTGGCTGGCTGTGTGTGGAGCTGCTTCGTTTGTGTTTGTTATTGTGTGTCTTTGTATCGATCGCGACGGAGATGGCGGGCTGTGTGTTGTTGTGCGAGAGAGGCGGTAATTATTTGCTTGCGTGGTTTGGCTCTGTGTGTTTGCGGCGGCGTTGGGGTTTCCGAGGCAAGGCGTGTGGGCATAGGCGGCCGGATCAGCTGTTTCGTTCGTGTCGACGGCCGTTGCGCGCGGGAGTGGAGGGCGGTGTGTCGACACGCCTCCCTTTAACAATGGTCATTATTGCTGCCGTTGTCGTTTGGAAGGCGACTCTGCGACCGTGCAAAATGTGTGTGTGTGTGTGTGTGTGTGTGTGTGTGTGTGTGTGTGTGTGTGCGGGCTGTGTGGACGACAAGATGGCGGACGTGCGCCGGCGGCGGCTGTGCTGTGAAAGTGCAAAGTTGAAACAAAACAAGGTGCGGCGAGGACGACTGAAATTTTGCTTTGGACGTAGGTTTGTGTGGTGGCCCTGAAAAGGGCCGATTGTTGTGGGCCGGGCCGAGCCGAGCCGGCAAAGCGCGTTGCGTGCAGGGGAGCACGCGGCGCTGCGATTGCCTGGCCTCCTTTAGGCCTTCTTCTCGGTCTTCTTTGGCAGCAGGACGGCCTGGATGTTGGGTAGGACACCACCCTGTGCGATGGTGACGCCCGACAGGAGCTTGTTGAGCTCCTCGTCGTTGCGGATGGCAAGCTGCAGGTGGCGCGGGATGATGCGCGTCTTCTTGTTGTCGCGGGCCGCGTTTCCGGCCAGCTCGAGCACCTCAGCCGCGAGGTACTCCATGACGGCGGCGAGGTAGACGGGCGCCCCGGCGCCGACGCGCTCTGCGTAGTTTCCCTTGCGCAGGAGGCGGTGGATTCTGCCGACCGGGAACTGGAGCCCAGCCCTGCTTGAGCGGGACTTTGACTTGCCCTTGACTTTGCCTCCCTTTCCGCGTCCGGACATGGCGATGGGCTAGCGACGGTGCACACGAGAAGGAAACGAAAACGACCGGTGCGAGCGGCAGCGAGTCGAGCAGCGGAGTGCGTGCCGGCGCAGCCGGGGTGGGGGTGCTTTATGGGCTCGGGTGCGGCGGCCGGTTGCGCGCGCGCCCCATTGGTCGGCGGCCGCAACAGGGCGAGCTGGTAAAGGTGCGGCGGCGGCTGGCGGCGGGTGCCACTGTGTGGGGAGACGCTGACTAGAGCGGAGCGCTTGCTACTGGTGTTGCTGCTGCCGCCGTACGTTGGTTCGAGATGCCGCCCAAGACTAGCGGGAAGGCCGCCAAGAAGGCTGGCAAGGCGCAGAAGAACATTTCGAAGGGCGACAAGAAGAAGAAGCGCAAGAGGAAGGAGAGCTATGCCATCTACATCTACAAGGTGCTGAAGCAGGTGCACCCTGACACGGGCATCTCGTCGAAGGCGATGAGCATCATGAACAGCTTCGTGAACGACATTTTCGAGCGCATTGCGGCCGAGGCTTCTCGCCTGGCGCACTACAACAAGCGCTCGACCATCACGTCCCGCGAGATCCAGACCGCTGTGCGGCTGTTGCTGCCTGGCGAGCTGGCCAAGCACGCCGTGAGCGAGGGCACGAAGGCGGTGACCAAGTACACGAGCTCCAAGTAAGGAGGTGGCTCTGGAACGGAAGGAAGGATGGAGAGAGAATGCTCCTCCGTTGCGAGAGCGGCAAAACGGCCCTTTTCAGGGCCACCAACTTGCCTTTTGCGGGAAGGGCGGAATTGTTGTTGTTGTTTGTGTGGACGGCTGTGATGTATGTGTGCATTTTGATTGTGGGTGGGGGGGCGCGTCAAAGCGTGTTGCGCGGGGTACGGCCACGAGGTTGGTCGCCGTGGCGTGGAATGGTGGCACGCCTCGTTGGCGTGGTTTTTGACCCATTTGGTGTTGTTGGTGTGTGTGTTACCTGTCTGCGAGGGGGGACAGTGCGATCGCCGACTTTTGTGTCACCGTAACGACGGCCGTTTGCGGGTTTGTTTTTTGCACATCATACATGGCGAGGGTGAAATGTGAAATGTTGTTTTTTTTTGTGGTTTTTGTTTGCCGCCCACTATTCCCTTTGCTGTACGCCGAGTTTGACAATGGTGCGACGTAACTGCAGCGTGGAGGTGTGTGAGTGACGTTGAAATGAACGTGCCATGAAGACGCATTGTTGTTGCATTGTACTGTACGTGTACGGCGACACGCACGATGATGTACCATTCGACTCTGATTTTTGATAGCCGTGTCTGACTGATTGCGTACGACGCACGCACACCGATGTCGTCATTCAAGATGCACGCGTGTCCAGTGCAGTACAGTAAGCGCGACGCTAGACGACGGCGGCGGCGGCGGCGGCCGTTTTTGGCGAATGTCTGTACACGTGTTTGTCTGTGTCCATCCGGTATGTATTTGTTTGTTTGAAAGTGTTTTGTGTGTCGGTGACGTGGTCCGATCCGTCGCCCCCCTGAGTAACTGTCGATCGGCGCGATAGACCGGCGTCACGCAACTGAACCGAAGTCGTGGGCACACCCGTCATACTGTTGTACACCGTCGCGCTGAGAACGGTAACGACAGGTTGACTTTGATCGGTCGAATGTCTGGGCAGAACGTGAGGAAGGAGGCAAGAGTGCAGGAGGAAAGGACAGAGGGGGGGGGGGCAAAAGAGAGAGGAAGGGAAAAAGGGGAGAAACGCATTCGTAGAGCAACGGAACGTTCCCGTGTCGGAGGCGTATTGGAGCCGCACTGAAATGCGTTTAACGGCGGCGCGGCTGCAAGTGTCTGCCGTGGTGAACGTTACCTTTGACGGCTGCATTGGCCTTTGCTTTTTGCTTTTGCTTTCGCTTTCGCTTTCCCGGTTGTACGTAACGTTTGTTGGTATGGTTGGTTCTGAGGAAGAGTGTGTGACAGTGCCGTGCCGTCCATGTTCGTGTGCCCTCCCATTGTGTGTATGCTATTGTCTGTGTACTTGAATGATGTATGTAGGTGTTAGTGGACGTGTTTTACCAGTGGGGGGAAATGGATCGTCGATAGTTGGCGTCACTCTGTCACGGTCGAGATGACGCACCCTCCGTACAGAAAGGTGTCGGGAAAGTGTGTGTGTGTGTGTGTGTGTGTGTGTGTGTGTGTGTGTGTGTGTGTGTGTGCGTGCGTGCGTCCGTGAATTGGCAGTGTTTGGAGGTGGGCGTGCCCTGCATGTGGCCCGGAAGGCTGTTCGTTTGGCGGTAGTGTTGTGTGGACAGGGGAGGGGCATGCGTAACGCTGCTGGCATGGCATTTCGGGAGATGGGAGGGGGCAAACGAGGAAACGAGGAGCGGCGGCCAAAGACGGGACGGGGAGGGGCGCGGTGTGGGTGGCTTGCGCCTGTGCTCGGCGTTGTGGTTTGTGCAAAAGAGGAGGAGAAAAACAATGAGTTGCCAGGGAGGGGAGCGGTGTTGTGTTGTGGTTGTCGTGGTGTAGCCGCAGACGCGGCTGTCAGTGAACGTGGCGAGACGGACGGATGCGCGGAGGGGCGGGGGCGGCGCATTTCGCCGGTGCCGTGCCGTGCCGTGCCATGCCATGCCTGAAAGCCGCGTGGTCGCTGTGTTGTTGGTGGCGTGGGGGCGAGGAGAGTACCGTACGGGTGTGCTTGTGCGCCGGAAATGGCACACTGCGCCTGCCCGTCTTGGAGGCTGATGGCTGTGGTGTGGAAATGGGGCGCGGTGATGTTGAAGCAGTTGAAGAACAGAAAAGAAACCAAGAAGAAAACGGAAGGCGTGATGCGGCGGTGGTGGTGAGAGCGGGAAAAACAAAACAAAACAAAAAAAAAGAAAGAAAAAAAAACAACAAGAAAAAAGAAGGAAAAACAACAAGAAACAAAAAAAGAAAACAAAAAGTCTATCAATATTAAAATGTAAATGGAAATGGAAATGGAAATGGACCCAGGTATAACCTCCCTGCACAAATAGCAGAGAGTCCGATGATAATAAAAATGTGCCAGAATGTTAACGTCCCTACAAAACAAACCCAACGATAATATTAATGAAAGAATGAACCGTATGTAACATTGCAACAGACATAATGGAACCTGATAAATTGTATAAGGGCAGCAGCGTTGACCTTTGGCCCTGTATTCAGAATAAAAAGAGCCAAAGATCGTTACCCCAATGAAAAAGACACTGAAACACGTATGTAACATAGCAGCGATGGCGAGACATTGTAGCATCTGTGACCAGAGAGTTTGCGCTGGACCGCGCGAGTGTTGCGAGCGGTTCTCAGTCAGTCAGTCAGTCAGTCAGTCAGTCAGTCAGTCGTTGCGAGTCTGTAGCTCTGTCTAGTTGAGGGCTGTACTCTGTCAGTAGTCGTCGCGTGCAGTACGCTAATAGTCGTCATGCAGAGCGGTCGGTCAGTAGTAGCAGCCGAGTGCGGTTGTGTGATGTAGGCGGTCGGCAACACTGGTCAAGATGGTGAAGGAGGTATACTGTTAATTAATATAATCATTAGATAATGAAAAATTATATTTATTGTAATTAATTCTCCAACAAGTTCCCCAAAAATAATTTTTATTTCAAAAGCATTTTTCAAAAATGTAATGTTTTATTGAACTAAAGAGTTCGTTGCACTTCCCATTTCATTCCACTTCTTTGAAGAAAAATTTCACTAAAATCACAAAAAAAGAGAATATTATTATTTGCAATGCAGTTCCTCCAAGCGCTGCGCAACAACAAGAGCAGAAATGTGACATCCATTTATTCTGAGGTAAGACTTTAATTCTGATTGTTTTGCACAGGGCCAAAGACCGATATTTCGGCTCAATTGAAGTTTCTTGTCACTGAACGGACTTTAAATGTTGTGAAGAATTTATATTTGAGTCGGATTGCGAATTTCACATTTTTGTTGCCATTTTCAATACCTCTCATTGTGGGCGAGGTTACAATTAGCGCAATGTCCATTAGCATCCGTAAATAACATTGTCCATTATTTTAAATTTTGCGGGGAGGTTACAACACACAAAAAAAAAAAAAAAAACAAAAAAGTTGCATTTATATCCGCTCCTCAATTGTAGATACCCCTTACACAGCTGTGTGCAATGAATGAGTGCTGGCTGGTAATTAATTGCACTCCTTGGAGGGAAATGCCATAGGAAGTAGTCTTTAAAAAGTGAATGTTTTTCGTTAAAAGACAAAAGTTGCTTTAGAAAAAAGTAATAGTGGGGCTTTTGTTGTTGAACAAAATAAGTACAATGAACATACGTTATCAGATTTGCGCAATGCAGCTTCACACTACCTTTTGATTATAACACAATATACTATACATCGTCCCGAACCGTGACCAGAGTCGCGAGACGAGCAGAGCACGCCGCCGACGCCCGCTCAGTACAACCGTCCACCCGCTACTACTGTCGACCGACTACTACCTCTCCCGACTCGCGCTACAATATATATAACAACTGTTCCTGGCGACCCGGTGCGTGCCACTACTGTCGTCTGGCGCGGTCCAAGCGCCGACTAGCAACGATAAATAACTCTCTGGTCAGACAGAGATGCTGTCATGCCTCGCCATCGCTCTGGTAACGAATACATACGTGTTGCAGCGTGCGTACCACCGGAACACGCAGTGGCGGAGCCAAAGACTGTGTTGTCGAGGTCGAGTGCGAGCGGGAAGAGAGGCAGCGTCGGCACGGAGATGCAAGCGAGCGAGACGCACGGGGGCTGCGGCGTGGCGCGTTTGCGGTCGGCGCCTTTGGTGGCAACGGCCGGGACAAGCAGCGGTGTATGGTGTGGTGCGGGGCGGACAGGGGCGGCGGTGGACGGGGAGGAGGCGGCGCGACGACGGCATGGGGGCGAAAACGGGACGGGGGACGGCGGATGTTGAGAGGCGTCACGCGCGGACAGGACACAGGACACAGACACAGAGACACACAGATTGGAAAGGGAGGGTGCGCGGTAGTAGTTGGGAATGTGCGTACCGTGCGGGATGGGAGTGGGCGAGGAACACGGTCGTGGCCCCTGTTTGTGGGTGCGTGTGATGACGTCGGTGTGTTGTGGGAAGGGAAGGTGCTGTGGCGGCGGCGCGTAATGGGCGTAGGCCGAAAAGAGAAAGGAACGTGGGCAGTGTGTGTTGGCAAGCGTCGGTTCGACTGCGACGTTGATGGGCAGGGCAAGGTTAATGGTGGTAGGAGTAGGCGTGTGGGCGCAAAAAATCTGCCGCTGCAGGCGGTGCCGTAACCGCCATGGGGCGGGAAGGAGAGAGGGCCAAAGAAAGAAAGAAAGAAGAAAACAAAATAAAAAAAAAAAAGGAGGGGGGGGGGGGGCGAAAGGAAGGCAGGAAGGACAAGAGGCGAGGCGACGGCTTGCTTTGTGTATCGGTCGGTCTCTGGCTATGCTTCGTTTTCTGCAGCAGGGTCGGTGCGCGGCGTGGCTCGCGGCAGTGGGAACGCCTGGCGGCTGGACGGCCAGCAATGCGGTTGGATGGGCGGCCACAGCACCGCACCTGTGCCCGAGGAGGAGACGCTGGCGGCGGGCCCTGAGGTGAGGCCGGCTCGGCTCGGCTGGGGCTGTGGATGTGTAGGTGTGCGCCGCTGCTGCAACAACGAGTAAAACGCGAGAAGAAGGGATGGCGGTAGAGAGAAAAAAAAAAAAAAGGTCGTGTTGTGTTGATGCGCAGGCAGACGCGTACAGAGAGACGAGCCCGGTCTGCAGCAGGGTGTGGCCGTGCCGAGTGCAGAGCAGCGGCGGCTCGGTTCGGTTCGGTTCGGCCCGGCGGGCCGCGCTGTTGTCGCGGACGTGAGCGCCCCCTGGCGGGTGGCCGGAGGCGGCGCGGCGTGTTGGACGTGTGGCTGGTGGCAGTGCACAATTTGCGAGTGGCTGGCGGTGTGGCGTGGCGGTTGGCGCGTCGGGCGGCGGAGAGGGAGAGAGAGGAGAGGTATGTGTTGCGGGCGCCCTTTGCTGCGCTGCGTCGTTGCGTGTGCCGTACAGGGCGGGCGCTTGTCGACTGTGTGGGCGGTGTGGCGAATTGGCGTGAAACGGCTGCCGAGAGGTGTGTGGTAGCGAGCCGGTCGGTGTCAGTGCGAAGGGGAATGTGCGTGCGTTTGGCGGTTTCGGTGTGCTTTTTGCGGCGTGAGAGTGGGAATTAGTGGGGCCGGCTGTTGTGTTTGTTCCTTGTGTCTTGTGTCGTGTAGGTAGCTTGATGGCAACGTGGAAGGACGCCGGTTTCGTTTCGAGCCTTGCGTGTGGTTGTCGACGTTGACTGGTTGGCGTGTGCCGATGCACGTGCATGTGTGGGTCGCGAGTGCGTTTTTGGCTGGCTGTGTGTGTGTGTGTGTTTTGGGGGGGAAGGGGGAGGCGGTGGTGAAAGTGCAGTCGTTGCCACGGGCGTCGTCGGGTCGGGTGGGGCTGGGGCTGTGCGTCGTGGCGGAAAGGTGGTAGGTTGCGGGAAGCGAGCCCGTCGTTGACGGTGTCGCGTGAGTTGTGAATCGAGTGGGGCGCGGGGCGCGGGGCGCGGGACAGGAGCAGCGTGCCGCTGCGTCGTGGTCGTCAGCAGAGGCTGTGCGTGTGCTTGTCCTTTTTGTGGGCGGTTCGTGCGAGGCGTTTTTGTTTTGTGTTGCCCTAGTTGTTAGTTTATTTTGTTTGTGTTTGTTATTTTGAGACGACGACTGGTTGGTGGCGTGCGCGCGAAGTGGCGGTGTGCGCTTCCCGTGTCGTTTGTGTTGTTTTTTTTTTGTTTTTGTTTTTGTGTGTTTTTTTTTGCACTGGGCCCCGGGGGGTGGGTGGGTGCGTGCGTGTGTGTCGATTGCCGGCTGGCGAAAGGTGCGCCATCGGCGGGGTGGGTCGCCGGCACGAGTAGAGGCGGCGGCGTTGTTGCTGTTGTTGTGTGGTGTTTGTTTTGTTCGGCTGTGTCGGCGAGCTGTGTTGCGGTGCGTGTGAATGGTGGTGCAAAAGTGCTGGCGTTGGGGCTGCGACTGCGACGGCGGCGAGCCGCGGGCGCGCATGATAGTGATGTTGTGAACAGCGGCTGTGTACGGTAGTGGTGTTGTTGTAGCACGACGTGCATCCGGGCCGGCGCGGAAAGCGCAGTTGCGGGCGGTTGCCCTTCGGTGCCAGCCATGTCGCGTGAGCGGCGGGTTGCTGTGGTGTCGACACGTGGTGCTCTGGGTTGTTGTGTGGTGCCCTTTGGCCGGTGGGGGTGGTTCGCGTGCGTCTCGTTCGCGCTCGGTATCTGGTCGTGGTCGTGCTGCTCCCCCGTCTGTCGGCGGTTTTCGACGTCGTCTGTACGTTTTTGTCCGTTTGCGGCGGTGCCTGCCGACGTCGTCCCGTCGCGACCTTTCAACCGAAAGTGTGGCGCCCGAAGGTGAACGAACGTAACCCTGACCTCGGCGCTTTACGCTGAGCCGAGCGAACCGAACCGAACCTAACCTGTGGTGTGGTGAGGTGAGCTCAGCCTGTGAGCCCCAAACGTCTACGTAAGGTAAGCTGTCCGGCGGCTCACGCCTCACGTTTTGAACGCTTTTTTAACCTACGTTTGACGCTTCTTAACCTAGCACTGACCCCTTAACCTAACGTGTAACGTAACCTAACGTAACCTAACCTAACCTAACCTCTGACGCCTGACGTGTTTGAATGCTTAACCTAAGTTTGACGCTTAACCTAACCCAAGTCCCCTTAACCTAACCCACGTCCACCTAACCTAACCGAACCTAACCTAGACGTGTAAACGTAATGTGTAACGCGCAACGTGTAAGGTCGGCTGTCGTGTGTGCTGACGGCAGATTGGGTTGGTCTGTAGATTCGGATTGCGGTTTGCCTCGGTCGAGGGGTTGGGTCGGAAGCGGCGAGGGGCGGCGGCGCCTGTTGCGCAGGCGGCGTCCGTTTGCGGCGGGCAATTGTTGAGAAACGGCTGTGAATGTTGGCGGGCGAGAGGAGGAGGACGGCGCGCGATGTGGCCCGACGGCTGCGGGCCGATCGGGAAACGGCGGGAGGGCGACGGAAGGCGATGGGGCGGCGGAGGCGCGTTTGCACGGCCGTCATCGCCGCACGCCTCGGCTTGTGTGGCTGTGGCGCCGGCCGCGCTGGCCGGGCTGCCGCGGCGACGGTGTGGGAGTTTTGCCGAAGGTTTGGCCATTGTGGCGGGTCGTCGGCTGGGGCTGTGGGGGCGGCATTTGGGCGGGGGCGGCGATTCTCGGCGGGCCGACCCAGGCTGTAGCGCGCGGTAGCTGCAGTTTGGCCGTGGTTTGCGGCGCTGCCGTGGCGACTGGTTGGCGACTGTGGTGTGGCTGTGTGTAGCCCCATCCTCGGTGGTTTGAAAGGCGCGGGCGGTTGTGGCGCAGCTTTGGGGCTGCTCCGCACAGGCTGTCGGACGTTGGGCGGTAGCAAGCGCGGGAGGCGCGGCGCGGCGGCGCGCAGAGTGGCGGCCGCTCTCTCGGCCGTCCGCGCCCGCCCGCGACACTGGCTGGGCCCTTGTGATTCTCTGCTCTGCTCTGCCGTGCTGTGCTGTGCTTGCGTGCCTGCCGTCCCGCTCGCTCTCGCTCTCGCTCTCGCTGTGTGTTACGCGCGTCGTCGAAATGGCAGATCAGGCGGCTACGAACGAGACTGCTGCGGCACCCGCCGCCACCGGCACTACGAAGAAGGCCAAGTCTGCGTCGTCTGCGAAGAAGCCGCGCGCCAAGCCTGCGCACCCGCGCACCTCTGAGATGGTGACGGCCGCCATCAAGAGTCTGAAGGAGCGCGGCGGGTCGTCGCTGCAGGCGATCAAGAAGTACATAGCCGCGCACTACAAGCTGGACGCGGAGAAGCTGGCGCCGTTTATCAAGAAGTACCTCAAGTCGGCCGTCGTGGCGGGCGAGCTGGTGCAGACGAAGGGGAAGGGCGCGTCCGGCTCGTTCAAGCTTGCCGGCGCCGGCGGCGGGGGGGCGGCCGAGGGCGGCAAGGCTCGTGCTGGCGGTGCCAAGAAGAAGCGCGCCGCTCCGGCCAGCAAGGAGAAGAAGGGCGCCCGTGCGGCCGGCGCAAAGAAGGCTGGTGGCGTGAAGGCGGCGACCGGTCGGAAGGCGGGCGCCGCCAAGAAGGCGTCTGCGGCGTCGGCCGCTCCCGCGGGTGCGAAGAAGGCGGCTGCGGCCAAGCCGGCCAAGGCCAAGTCGCCGTCGAAGGCGAAGAAGGCCGCCAAGGTTCCGACGAAGAAGCCGAAGGCGCCGCGCCCGAAGAAGGCGACGACGCCGTCTAAGGCGAAGGCTTCGCCCAAGAAGAAGAAGTAGAGTAGAGTAGAGGAGAAAGAGATGGGAAAGGAAGGGTTTGGCGCTTGACCCCGTCGTCCCCACCCCCCGTCGTCGTCTAGTGGCGCGCAAGAGACGCGCGGCCCAAAACGGCCCTTCTCAGGGCCATCAAAGCACGTCGGGGAAGGTTTTGATTGTCGTGTTGCGTTTGGTGTGGGTGTCTGTCTGTATGCCCGTGGGGATGCTGTTTGCGTGCCGTGGTGGTTTGATTGCGGGGGTCGGTGGCGGGTGTGGGCGGCGGTAGCGGTAAGCGGTGTTGTTGTTGTCGTGGTTGATTGTCGCCGTGTTTGTGGCGGCGGCCGACGGTTGGTTTTCTGTCACGTTGTTTTGTTTGAATACGTTGGTTGGCTTGCCTGCGTTCGTTCTTCTCGGATGTGTGTCTTGTCTAGTCGTGTCTGGTCTTTGTTTTGTTTCTTTGTGTGTGTTATGTTTTGCAACGGGGGGCACGTTGAGATGTGGAAGGAGTCGGCGGGGATTTCGGTGGCGTGTAGAGCGAGCGAGCGCGCCTGCCTGGCCGTTGGCCGTCGGAGTGGAGTGCGGGTTTTTTTTGTTTTCGAAACGAAAGCGGCGGCCGGCCAGCCACCCGTGCGGTGTGACGTCGGCCGTTGGGTATTGTGCGCTTTGAGCGCCGGGGAGGGATGATGTGTGATTGTTGCGCGCTGCTAGCAGGCAGGCAGAGTGAGCGGGTGTGTGTGGCGGACGGACGGGAAGTGGTGGTTTTTGTTTTTGGGTTGCGGGGCGAGAGGCAGGCGACCGACAAAGTTTGCTCGCGACGGAGAGATGTTAGTGGCCCTGAAAAGGGCCGTTTTTGTTTGTGCGGTGCGGTGCCGCGGCGCGGTTTAGGCGCGCTCGCCGCGGATGCGGCGCGCGAGCTGGATGTCCTTGGGCATGATGGTGACGCGCTTGGCGTGGATTGCGCACAGGTTGGTGTCTTCGAAGAGGCCGACGAGGTAGGCCTCGCTGGCCTCCTGCAGGGCCATGACTGCGGAGCTCTGGAAGCGCAGGTCGGTCTTGAAGTCCTGGGCGATCTCGCGCACTAGGCGCTGGAATGGCAGCTTGCGGATGAGCAGCTCTGTGCTCTTCTGGTAGCGCCTGATTTCTCGCAGGGCGACGGTGCCCGGCCTGTAGCGGTGGGGCTTCTTGACGCCTCCGGTGGCGGGCGCGCTCTTCCTCGCCGCCTTGGTGGCGAGCTGTTTGCGCGGCGCCTTTCCGCCGGTGGACTTGCGGGCCGTTTGCTTTGTGCGGGCCATGGCGGTAGCGTTGGCGGTAGCGGAGCGGCGTGCGTGGAGGTTAGGTGCGGCGCGGCGTCCGGTGCTGCCTTGACAACGGGCCCGCGCGCCTCCGTGCTGCGCTTATATGCCCTCGGTTGCGCGTGGTGGGGGGAGGGCGGGCCAGAGTCTATATAGGGGGGCGGCGGGCGCGCTGGGCGCAGACCGTAGCCGACTCGCCAGCCGCTGCAGCTGCTGTTTGTGCACGTTTTGCTTTGCCCGAGGAAGGAAGGATGACAGGCCGCGGCAAGGGAGGAAAGGGGCTCGGCAAGGGTGGCGCCAAGCGGCACCGCAAGGTGTTGCGCGACAACATCCAGGGCATCACGAAGCCCGCCATCCGCCGCCTGGCTCGCAGGGGCGGCGTGAAGCGCATCTCTGGTCTGATCTACGAGGAGACCCGCGGGGTGCTGAAGGTGTTCCTGGAGAACGTGATCCGCGACGCGGTGACGTACACTGAGCACGCCAAGCGCAAGACTGTGACGGCCATGGACGTGGTGTACGCCCTGAAGAGGCAGGGGCGCACCCTGTACGGTTTCGGCGGTTAGGCTGCGTCGCAGCGGGCGCTGGCCTTCCCGCGGCCGTGCTTGTGGGTGGGAGAGACTAGAAAACGGCCCTTTTCAGGGCCACCACACTGTTCGGAAGTTGAAAAGTGCGAAAGAGTCTGTGTTGTTGTTGTTGTTGTTGCTGCGTGTGTGTGCGCTGTGTTGTTCGTTTGTTTGTTTGTTTGTTTGTTTGTTTGTTTCTTTCTTTCTTTCCGTTTGAGCGACGTGATGTGGCTGGGAGGGGAGAAGGAAAGGAAACGTGTCATGTGGCTGGCTGTGTGTGGAGCTGCTTCGTTTGTGTTTGTTATTGTGTGTCTTTGTATCGATCGCGACGGAGATGGCGGGCTGTGTGTTGTTGTGCGAGAGAGGCGGTAATTATTTGCTTGCGTGGTTTGGCTCTGTGTGTTTGCGGCGGCGTTGGGGTTTCCGAGGCAAGGCGTGTGGGCATAGGCGGCCGGATCAGCTGTTTCGTTCGTGTCGACGGCCGTTGCGCGCGGGAGTGGAGGGCGGTGTGTCGACACGCCTCCCTTTAACAATGGTCATTATTGCTGCCGTTGTCGTTTGGAAGGCGACTCTGCGACCGTGCAAAATGTGTGTGTGTGTGTGTGTGTGTGTGTGTGTGTGTGTGTGTGTGCGGGCTGTGTGGACGACAAGATGGCGGACGTGCGCCGGCGGCGGCTGTGCTGTGAAAGTGCAAAGTTGAAACAAAACAAGGTGCGGCGAGGACGACTGAAATTTTGCTTTGGACGTAGGTTTGTGTGGTGGCCCTGAAAAGGGCCGATTGTTGTGGGCCGGGCCGAGCCGAGCCGGCAAAGCGCGTTGCGTGCAGGGGAGCACGCGGCGCTGCGATTGCCTGGCCTCCTTTAGGCCTTCTTCTCGGTCTTCTTTGGCAGCAGGACGGCCTGGATGTTGGGTAGGACACCACCCTGTGCGATGGTGACGCCCGACAGGAGCTTGTTGAGCTCCTCGTCGTTGCGGATGGCAAGCTGCAGGTGGCGCGGGATGATGCGCGTCTTCTTGTTGTCGCGGGCCGCGTTTCCGGCCAGCTCGAGCACCTCAGCCGCGAGGTACTCCATGACGGCGGCGAGGTAGACGGGCGCCCCGGCGCCGACGCGCTCTGCGTAGTTTCCCTTGCGCAGGAGGCGGTGGATTCTGCCGACCGGGAACTGGAGCCCAGCCCTGCTTGAGCGGGACTTTGACTTGCCCTTGACTTTGCCTCCCTTTCCGCGTCCGGACATGGCGATGGGCTAGCGACGGTGCACACGAGAAGGAAACGAAAACGACCGGTGCGAGCGGCAGCGAGTCGAGCAGCGGAGTGCGTGCCGGCGCAGCCGGGGTGGGGGTGCTTTATGGGCTCGGGTGCGGCGGCCGGTTGCGCGCGCGCCCCATTGGTCGGCGGCCGCAACAGGGCGAGCTGGTAAAGGTGCGGCGGCGGCTGGCGGCGGGTGCCACTGTGTGGGGAGACGCTGACTAGAGCGGAGCGCTTGCTACTGGTGTTGCTGCTGCCGCCGTACGTTGGTTCGAGATGCCGCCCAAGACTAGCGGGAAGGCCGCCAAGAAGGCTGGCAAGGCGCAGAAGAACATTTCGAAGGGCGACAAGAAGAAGAAGCGCAAGAGGAAGGAGAGCTATGCCATCTACATCTACAAGGTGCTGAAGCAGGTGCACCCTGACACGGGCATCTCGTCGAAGGCGATGAGCATCATGAACAGCTTCGTGAACGACATTTTCGAGCGCATTGCGGCCGAGGCTTCTCGCCTGGCGCACTACAACAAGCGCTCGACCATCACGTCCCGCGAGATCCAGACCGCTGTGCGGCTGTTGCTGCCTGGCGAGCTGGCCAAGCACGCCGTGAGCGAGGGCACGAAGGCGGTGACCAAGTACACGAGCTCCAAGTAAGGAGGTGGCTCTGGAACGGAAGGAAGGATGGAGAGAGAATGCTCCTCCGTTGCGAGAGCGGCAAAACGGCCCTTTTCAGGGCCACCAACTTGCCTTTTGCGGGAAGGGCGGAATTGTTGTTGTTGTTTGTGTGGACGGCTGTGATGTATGTGTGCATTTTGATTGTGGGTGGGGGGGCGCGTCAAAGCGTGTTGCGCGGGGTACGGCCACGAGGTTGGTCGCCGTGGCGTGGAATGGTGGCACGCCTCGTTGGCGTGGTTTTTGACCCATTTGGTGTTGTTGGTGTGTGTGTTACCTGTCTGCGAGGGGGGACAGTGCGATCGCCGACTTTTGTGTCACCGTAACGACGGCCGTTTGCGGGTTTGTTTTTTGCACATCATACATGGCGAGGGTGAAATGTGAAATGTTGTTTTTTTTTTGTGGTTTTTGTTTGCCGCCCACTATTCCCTTTGCTGTACGCCGAGTTTGACAATGGTGCGACGTAACTGCAGCGTGGAGGTGTGTGAGTGACGTTGAAATGAACGTGCCATGAAGACGCATTGTTGTTGCATTGTACTGTACGTGTACGGCGACACGCACGATGATGTACCATTCGACTCTGATTTTTGATAGCCGTGTCTGACTGATTGCGTACGACGCACGCACACCGATGTCGTCATTCAAGATGCACGCGTGTCCAGTGCAGTACAGTAAGCGCGACGCTAGACGACGGCGGCGGCGGCGGCGGCCGTTTTTGGCGAATGTCTGTACACGTGTTTGTCTGTGTCCATCCGGTATGTATTTGTTTGTTTGAAAGTGTTTTGTGTGTCGGTGACGTGGTCCGATCCGTCGCCCCCCTGAGTAACTGTCGATCGGCGCGATAGACCGGCGTCACGCAACTGAACCGAAGTCGTGGGCACACCCGTCATACTGTTGTACACCGTCGCGCTGAGAACGGTAACGACAGGTTGACTTTGATCGGTCGAATGTCTGGGCAGAACGTGAGGAAGGAGGCAAGAGTGCAGGAGGAAAGGACAGAGGGGGGGGGGGCAAAAGAGAGAGGAAGGGAAAAAGGGGAGAAACGCATTCGTAGAGCAACGGAACGTTCCCGTGTCGGAGGCGTATTGGAGCCGCACTGAAATGCGTTTAACGGCGGCGCGGCTGCAAGTGTCTGCCGTGGTGAACGTTACCTTTGACGGCTGCATTGGCCTTTGCTTTTTGCTTTTGCTTTCGCTTTCGCTTTCCCGGTTGTACGTAACGTTTGTTGGTATGGTTGGTTCTGAGGAAGAGTGTGTGACAGTGCCGTGCCGTCCATGTTCGTGTGCCCTCCCATTGTGTGTATGCTATTGTCTGTGTACTTGAATGATGTATGTAGGTGTTAGTGGACGTGTTTTACCAGTGGGGGGAAATGGATCGTCGATAGTTGGCGTCACTCTGTCACGGTCGAGATGACGCACCCTCCGTACAGAAAGGTGTCGGGAAAGTGTGTGTGTGTGTGTGTGTGTGTGTGTGTGTGTGTGTGTGTGTGTGTGTGTGCGTGCGTGCGTCCGTGAATTGGCAGTGTTTGGAGGTGGGCGTGCCCTGCATGTGGCCCGGAAGGCTGTTCGTTTGGCGGTAGTGTTGTGTGGACAGGGGAGGGGCATGCGTAACGCTGCTGGCATGGCATTTCGGGAGATGGGAGGGGGCAAACGAGGAAACGAGGAGCGGCGGCCAAAGACGGGACGGGGAGGGGCGCGGTGTGGGTGGCTTGCGCCTGTGCTCGGCGTTGTGGTTTGTGCAAAAGAGGAGGAGAAAAACAATGAGTTGCCAGGGAGGGGAGCGGTGTTGTGTTGTGGTTGTCGTGGTGTAGCCGCAGACGCGGCTGTCAGTGAACGTGGCGAGACGGACGGATGCGCGGAGGGGCGGGGGCGGCGCATTTCGCCGGTGCCGTGCCGTGCCGTGCCATGCCATGCCTGAAAGCCGCGTGGTCGCTGTGTTGTTGGTGGCGTGGGGGCGAGGAGAGTACCGTACGGGTGTGCTTGTGCGCCGGAAATGGCACACTGCGCCTGCCCGTCTTGGAGGCTGATGGCTGTGGTGTGGAAATGGGGCGCGGTGATGTTGAAGCAGTTGAAGAACAGAAAAGAAACCAAGAAGAAAACGGAAGGCGTGATGCGGCGGTGGTGGTGAGAGCGGGAAAAACAAAACAAAACAAAAAAAAAGAAAGAAAAAAAAACAACAAGAAAAAAGAAGGAAAAACAACAAGAAACAAAAAAAGAAAACAAAAAGTCTATCAATATTAAAATGTAAATGGAAATGGAAATGGAAATGGACCCAGGTATAACCTCCCTGCACAAATAGCAGAGAGTCCGATGATAATAAAAATGTGCCAGAATGTTAACGTCCCTACAAAACAAACCCAACGATAATATTAATGAAAGAATGAACCGTATGTAACATTGCAACAGACATAATGGAACCTGATAAATTGTATAAGGGCAGCAGCGTTGACCTTTGGCCCTGTATTCAGAATAAAAAGAGCCAAAGATCGTTACCCCAATGAAAAAGACACTGAAACACGTATGTAACATAGCAGCGATGGCGAGACATTGTAGCATCTGTGACCAGAGAGTTTGCGCTGGACCGCGCGAGTGTTGCGAGCGGTTCTCAGTCAGTCAGTCAGTCAGTCAGTCAGTCAGTCAGTCGTTGCGAGTCTGTAGCTCTGTCTAGTTGAGGGCTGTACTCTGTCAGTAGTCGTCGCGTGCAGTACGCTAATAGTCGTCATGCAGAGCGGTCGGTCAGTAGTAGCAGCCGAGTGCGGTTGTGTGATGTAGGCGGTCGGCAACACTGGTCAAGATGGTGAAGGAGGTATACTGTTAATTAATATAATCATTAGATAATGAAAAATTATATTTATTGTAATTAATTCTCCAACAAGTTCCCCAAAAATAATTTTTATTTCAAAAGCATTTTTCAAAAATGTAATGTTTTATTGAACTAAAGAGTTCGTTGCACTTCCCATTTCATTCCACTTCTTTGAAGAAAAATTTCACTAAAATCACAAAAAAAGAGAATATTATTATTTGCAATGCAGTTCCTCCAAGCGCTGCGCAACAACAAGAGCAGAAATGTGACATCCATTTATTCTGAGGTAAGACTTTAATTCTGATTGTTTTGCACAGGGCCAAAGACCGATATTTCGGCTCAATTGAAGTTTCTTGTCACTGAACGGACTTTAAATGTTGTGAAGAATTTATATTTGAGTCGGATTGCGAATTTCACATTTTTGTTGCCATTTTCAATACCTCTCATTGTGGGCGAGGTTACAATTAGCGCAATGTCCATTAGCATCCGTAAATAACATTGTCCATTATTTTAAATTTTGCGGGGAGGTTACAACACACAAAAAAAAAAAAAAAAACAAAAAAGTTGCATTTATATCCGCTCCTCAATTGTAGATACCCCTTACACAGCTGTGTGCAATGAATGAGTGCTGGCTGGTAATTAATTGCACTCCTTGGAGGGAAATGCCATAGGAAGTAGTCTTTAAAAAGTGAATGTTTTTCGTTAAAAGACAAAAGTTGCTTTAGAAAAAAGTAATAGTGGGGCTTTTG
>NW_025727233.1:57500-62500 GCF_021461385.2 Schistocerca piceifrons | reverse complement strand
AGATGACAGTGCCGCACCGTCAATGGCGATGTGTAGGCGCGCCGCCCACATTTCCCCAACCTGCGTTGACGATTTGAGGAGGTGGCCCTCCCACATTAGGTGGCGCTCCAGCACCTCGATCTCACGCTGCACCTCATCCATGCCTGCAACGTCGCAGGCTGGCCCTATCTTCTTCAGCGCCAGGAGACGGGACCGACGGAGGGTCGGACCCATCCATCGGCAAGATGGAATGCCGAGGCCCCCCTGGGCAACAGGAGCGTGGAAGTATCCCAGGGGGGTGTCCGCCGGAAGGCGGAACCATCTCCTGACGGCGGCCCGGATGGTAACGTCGGCCGACTTCAATGCACCCACCCGGGTGCGGCTGAGGGCCAGCCCGTGGTACAGGCCAGGGAGAAGTACGTTGGTGAGAGCGTGGAGGCGCTGTTGCGGCTTCAGCGGAGCTCGGGAGATGACGTCAAGCTGCTCCACCAGGTGGCTACGTGGATTGAAGACACAGCGACCCGCCGTGGAAAATTGCAGCCCCAGGTACCGGAAGGTTTCACCCACACGCAGGGCAGGCATGGTGGTATTGCCTGCTGTGAAGGTGACATTGCTGTCCACCTTCACCTTCTTCTCGCGCCCTGACGCGACTAAGGCGAGGGTGAAACACTTCCGGGCGTTGATCTGCAGCCCCAGGTGGGCGAGGGCTGCGGTAGCTGCGTCGATGAGGGACTGCAAGCCCCTCGGGGTCGCTGCAAACAGCAAGACGTCATCTGCAAAGGCCGCAGCGTTGACTCTGCGACCGAGAATCCGAGCTCCGATGTGGGAGGGCAGTTGGCCTAAAACGTAGTCCACCGCAAAGTTGAACAGGAGGGGGGAGAGGGGATCGCCCTGGCGAACGCCCCGTGCTGGCTGCACAGACACGCCCACGCCGGCGCCGTCCGCTATCACTGTCGTGCTGCCCTCGTAGCACCGCTCGACATACTCGACAAAGCAATCCGGCAGGCCATGCGCCTTCAGCACGGGGCGAAGGGCAGCATGATCTACCGAATCGAATGCCTTAGATACGTCGATCGATGCCACAAAGACAGAGCGGCAGGAGCGAACTGCGTCGGTGAGAGCAGTGTCCAAGATGAAGGTATTTTCCAACATCCCATCCCGAGGGATGAATGCCCGCTGACGTTCGTCCACAGCACATGCGCGCATCAGGCGTGACGCGAGAACCTTGTGAAAGGTCCGCGCCAACACCGAGCAGACCGTAATGGGGCGAAAGTCAGCGGGGGATGTTGGTGCAGCCGTTTTCGGGAGAAGGGACGTCCGCGCGCGAAGCAGGCGTTCCGGAAGGGCGCGGGCCAGAAGGAAGAGATTCATCACTTTCACCAGGACTTCGTGCGGCAGGCGCCGCAACTCCGCTGGGGTAAGGCCGTCCGGCCCGGCTGCTGATCCCCTGGGCGGCAACGCGGCGGCGACCTCCTCATGTGTGACCGGCCCCCATATGCACTCGAGAGCGACAGGCTCTGAGTGCGGGAGGAGGCGGTCACGAATGAAGCCCGCGGTGGAGATGGGCTTCTTGGTGAAGAGGTCCGCCCAGAAGTCCAGCAGACCAGGGATGGCAGGTGGCGGCTGGAGCAGGGTGCCATCCAAGAGGCCGCGCACGCAACGTGCACGCGACCGTCGGAAGGCATCCTGCGTTCTCGCGTACTCCCAGCGGCGCCGCTTGCGCTTCTGCGTCGGCGGCGCGGCAGGCGGCCGCTTCGATGGTTGGCGCGGCCGCTGTGTCCTGGTGATCGATCTCTCCCCTCTGGACCCGACCGACGCAAGGGCATCCGGGAGCATGCCCAGGATGACATCGGGCGGCGTGCCCCGCCCCAGACCTATGACACGATCCAGGGCAGAGAAACGCTGGGCGGAAGCGGGTAGCCCCGCCAGATGCTCCCAGATGGCGGCGTCAGTCGGCCCCTCCGGCGGCGGCCCGGTGGTGTCGGCCGCGAAGTCCTCAGCTGCGTCGACGGGCGGCGCAGCGGCCTCGCCCGCGTCAGGCAGCGGGCTCGCTGCTCCCCGGCGGGACGCCGGCTCTTCCCCCCGACCGATCTCAAGCGCCTCCATGAATTGGTGGACAAGCTGCTTGTGGGCAGCTTGCCGCCGTCGGCACTTGATTGCCTCGAGCGTTCGGTCGGGGAACATCCTGATGAGTTCTTGATTGACGAAGAAGAACCGGGCGTCCCTCTCAAGGAACAGTTCGGCCTCCGCCTTGGCGAGCGACAGGACTTCTTCCTCCGTCCACCTCGCGCGATGCCTCTCCGTGACGATCTCCGCGTTGGCGGCCGCAAGATGTTGGCGGCGGCGATGGACCCCGAGACCGTTCTTGGTTGTAAAGCTGCGGTGGCACTCACTACAGGTATACATAGCTGCAAAAGTTACAAGATTTTCGGCACGGCCGGTTGGCCGGCTAGGTGCTGGGGGAGTTGGGGTGGCACCTTCAGCGGAAGGGCCACCACTTATTCTCTGCTTACTGCCCCCAACTAACAAAGGGATAGTGCGAGGGGGGGCTGGTAACCCCCCCAAGCCCCTGGTGCGGTCTTCCACTCTGCGAAATCAGCGGGCCCACGAGAAGGGGAGAAGACCGCAGGAGAGGAGAGGCTAAGAGGGCTAGGCCCATGTATTGCGCATCACTCTCCCTGTAACTATAACCCAAGGAAGGCACCTCGCAGCAGCAGCACGACTACATCAAGACCGCACTTCGAGAAGCCAAGTCCGGATGCAGCCACACCGCCGCCACTTGGCCACCTTAAGAGAGTCATAGTTACTCCCGCCGTTTACCCGCGCTTGCTTGAATTTCTTCACGTTGACATTCAGAGCACTGGGCAGAAATCACATTGCGTCAACACCCGCTAGGGCCATCGCAATGCTTTGTTTTAATTAGACAGTCGGATTCCCCCAGTCCGTGCCAGTTCTGAGTTGATCGTTGAATGGCGGCCGAAGAGAATCCGCGCACCCGCGCGCCCCCGGAGGAGCACGCTAAGGCGGACGCGGCCTCGCAGCAAGGAAGATCCGTGGGAGGCCAAGGCACGGGACCGAGCTCGGATCCTGCACGCAGGTTGAAGCACCGGGGCGCGAACGCCGCGCAGGCGCGCGCATCCTGCACCGCCGGCCAGCACGAGGCCGACCAACGGCGAGAGCAGACCACGCCCGCGCTAAACGCCCGCACTTACCGGCACCCCTACGGCACTCACCTCGCCCAGGCCCGGCACGTTAGCGCTGACCCACTTCCCGACCAAGCCCGACACGCCCCGATCCTCAGAGCCAATCCTTATCCCGAAGTTACGGATCCAATTTGCCGACTTCCCTTACCTACATTATTCTATCGACTAGAGGCTCTTCACCTTGGAGACCTGCTGCGGATATGGGTACGAACCGGCGCGACACCTCCACGTGGCCCTCTCCCGGATTTTCAAGGTCCGAGGGGAAGATCGGGACACCGCCGCAACTGCGGTGCTCTTCGCGTTCCAAACCCTATCTCCCTGCTAGAGGATTCCAGGGAACTCGAACGCTCATGCAGAAAAGAAAACTCTTCCCCGATCTCCCGACGGCGTCTCCGGGTCCTTTTGGGTTACCCCGACGAGCATCTCTAAAAGAGGGGCCCGACTTGTATCGGTTCCGCTGCCGGGTTCCGGAATAGGAACCGGATTCCCTTTCGCCCAACGGGGGCCAGCACAAAGCGCATCATGCTATGACGGCCCCCATCAACATCGGATTTCTCCTAGGGCTTAGGATCGACTGACTCGTGTGCAACGGCTGTTCACACGAAACCCTTCTCCGCGTCAGCCCTCCAGGGCCTCGCTGGAGTATTTGCTACTACCACCAAGATCTGCACCGACGGCGGCTCCAGGCAGGCTCACGCCCAGACCCTTCTGCGCCCACCGCCGCGACCCTCCTACTCGTCAGGGCTTCGCGGCCGGCCGCAAGGACCGGCCATGACTGCCAGACTGACGGCCGAGTATAGGCACGACGCTTCAGCGCCATCCATTTTCAGGGCTAGTTGCTTCGGCAGGTGAGTTGTTACACACTCCTTAGCGGATTCCGACTTCCATGGCCACCGTCCTGCTGTCTTAAGCAACCAACGCCTTTCATGGTTTCCCATGAGCGTCGATTCGGGCGCCTTAACTCGGCGTTTGGTTCATCCCACAGCGCCAGTTCTGCTTACCAAAAGTGGCCCACTTGGCACTCCGATCCGAGTCGTTTGCTCGCGGCTTCAGCATATCAAGCAAGCCGGAGATCTCACCCATTTAAAGTTTGAGAATAGGTTGAGGTCGTTTCGGCCCCAAGGCCTCTAATCATTCGCTTTACCGGATGAGACTCGTACGAGCACCAGCTATCCTGAGGGAAACTTCGGAGGGAACCAGCTACTAGATGGTTCGATTAGTCTTTCGCCCCTATACCCAGCTCCGACGATCGATTTGCACGTCAGAATCGCTACGGACCTCCATCAGGGTTTCCCCTGACTTCGTCCTGGCCAGGCATAGTTCACCATCTTTCGGGTCCCAACGTGTACGCTCTAGGTGCGCCTCACCTCGCAATGAGGACGAGACGCCCCGGGAGTGCGGAGGCCGCCGCCCCGTGAAGGGCGGGGAAGCCCCATCCTCCCTCGGCCCGCGCAAGGCGAGACCTTCACTTTCATTACGCCTTTAGGTTTCGTACAGCCCAATGACTCGCGCACATGTTAGACTCCTTGGTCCGTGTTTCAAGACGGGTCGTGAAATTGTCCAAAGCTGAAGCGCCGCTGACGGGAGCGATTATTCCGCCCGAGAGCATCCCGAGCCAACAGCGGCGCGGGTCCGGGGCCGGGCCAGGTAGGTCCGTCATCCGGGAAGAACCGCGCGCGCTTGCCGGGAGCCCGAGCGCCCAAAGGGGCGAATCGACTCCTCCAGATATACCGCCGGGCAGCCAGCCAGGACACCGGGGCTCTGCCCAACAGACGCGAACCGAGGCCCGCGGAAGGACAGGCTGCGCACCCGGGCCGT
>NW_025727233.1:50000-55000 GCF_021461385.2 Schistocerca piceifrons | reverse complement strand
GGCGGTCGCACGCCTTCGGCTCGCCCCACCGGCAGGACGTCCCACGATACATGCCAGTTAAACACCGACGGGCGGTGAACCAACAGCGTGGGACACAAATCCAACTACGAGCTTTTTAACCGCAACAACTTTAATATACGCTATTGGAGCTGGAATTACCGCGGCTGCTGGCACCAGACTTGCCCTCCAATAGATACTCGTTAAAGGATTTAAAGTGTACTCATTCCGATTACGGGGCCTCGGATGAGTCCCGTATCGTTATTTTTCGTCACTACCTCCCCGTGCCGGGAGTGGGTAATTTGCGCGCCTGCTGCCTTCCTTGGATGTGGTAGCCGTTTCTCAGGCTCCCTCTCCGGAATCGAACCCTGATTCCCCGTTACCCGTTACAACCATGGTAGGCGCAGAACCTACCATCGACAGTTGATAAGGCAGACATTTGAAAGATGCGTCGCCGGTACGAGGACCGTGCGATCAGCCCAAAGTTATTCAGAGTCACCAAGGCAAACGGACCGGACGAGCCGACCGATTGGTTTTGATCTAATAAAAGCGTCCCTTCCATCTCTGGTCGGGACTCTGTTTGCATGTATTAGCTCTAGAATTACCACAGTTATCCAAGTAACGTGGGTACGATCTAAGGAACCATAACTGATTTAATGAGCCATTCGCGGTTTCACCTTAATGCGGCTTGTACTGAGACATGCATGGCTTAATCTTTGAGACAAGCATATGACTACTGGCAGGATCAACCAGGGAGCTGCGTCAACTAGAGCTGAGCAGCCGGCCGCCCGGGAGTGTGTCCCGGGGGCCCGCGCGAACACGCAAGCGTCCGCTCAATCATTCTGCAAACAGGAGGAGGCTGAGCTCCCCTGCACAATACACCTCGAAACCCTCTCAGGTCCCGGCGGCGCGCAGCGCCGTCCCAAGTACTTGGTCGGGTTCGAGAGAGGCGCAATCGCCCGGAGTTAGGCGAGTAGACGCTTTCGGTGCGACCACCCGTGCTCCCAACTGAGCTTGCCGCTGCCGACAGAGGCCCGGGAGCGTGCTGTCGTGGCATTGCCGGCGGGAGACAACACGCGCCACCTACGGTGACCGGCAGCTCCAACGCCAGCGCCACAGAAGGACAAAAGCCCCACTTGGGTGCCGAAGCGAACTCTCCCAGCACAGCGCACGCGCCAACACATCCGCACAGCTGCGATACAAACCACCAGCGAGAACCGCTGGGGCGACCGAGCAGCAGACGGCGTCGCGGCGCCGAGCGCCGGGCGGCGGCGCATCCTCAACGCACACAGTCCTCAATCGGACCAGCACACTGAAGATGTCCACCGCGCTTCGCACCGGGCCCGCGAGGACCTACTTTGGCCGCACGGCGCCGCGCGCAGGGTGCGCCGGCGCGCAGCTGCGACGCCTGCCGCGTCCGTCGGCCGGCGCGCCTGCCACTGGCCGCCCCCACCAGCCGGCTGTAGCGCGTGCGCCCACGCACCGCGCGGCCAGCACGCCGGGAGGCGCCCCCTCACCGGCCGGGGACGGTCCCACCCAGCCACCGCCGCGTATCGCTTCACACCCAGATGCCGTTCAGTTTCGTCGGCATGGTGGGTATCGCTGGAACAACCGGTTCGTACCTCAACCTATCGTCGCCATCACCGATTCACCCCTAGCGAGAACAACCGCACCACAACAGGTTACCATTTGTTCATTTGCGTAACTTCACCAGAAAACGCAGGCGTCCATCGCCATTTGCAACTTCAACGATTATTGCATGCCTGTGTCAGGTGTCACGCCACACTACGTCTGCCCACATACACGCAACAAAATGTGCACGCCTAGACAATACGTGGAAGGTGGCCCCCGTACGTATGCGATGTCCATTGCTCGAACGACTGTCAACCGGCCTCTGTAGCATGTCGCAGATATGGAACGCGGTGCACCATGCCATCACGGTGTGTGAGGAGAGACGACTAGGTCCGAATACATCAACAGACAGCTCATGCTGATCGCCATCCACGGCGTCCGTTCCTCCCACACGTCTCTATGGCGTACCACACTGCAATCCAGCTCTCATAGGGAGACGACACGTAGCTGCGTGCACAATATTTGCACTGTATGGTCCGCCGTTTTTGGGCGCAGTCGTTGTACGGTCACACATGTGCCACGATGTATCATTCGGTACATAAGGACGAATGTGCAGTACAGATTGTGGTTTACGCGTACGACATTAGCGGACGGTTGACACAGGCCGCACCACAACGTAGCCTGAGTACGTCGCATGCGAAGGGCATTGAACATGCAAACTTCTCACCAACCAGCTTGCGAAGGCAGGGGGGCAAGGTGGGGACGTGGGGAGGGGCGGCATGTACGTCCTGCTGCCATCCACATTACAGTGTACAGCAGGAGCATGTGGAAAGTCAGCAAGACTTGCAAGGTGTTTAACATGAAGCGATACACAGGGGAGCGGGCAGTGCGAGTAGCGAACTATATTGCGAGGGTTGCGGGTGGGCAACACTACACTAATTGAACGAGTCGTATAACAATTACAGAGCAGGTTTAGGCGACAACATGGGTTACGTTAGGGGACAACGTGGGTTACGTTAGGGGACAACGTGGGTTACTTTAGGGGACAACGTGGGTTAGGTTAAGGCACAACGTGGGTTAGGTTAAGGCACAACGTGGGTTAGGTTAAGGCACAACGTGGGTTAGGTTAAGGCACAACGTGGGTTAGGTTAAGGCACAACGTGGGTTAGGTTAAGGCACAACGTGGGTTAGGTTAAGGCACAACATGGGTTAGGTTAAGGCACAACATGGGTTAGGTTAAGGCACAACATGGGTTAGGTTAAGGCACAACATGGGTTAGGTTAAGGCACAACGTGGGTTAGGTTAAGGCACAACGTGGGTTAGGTTAAGGCACAACGTGGGTTAGGTTAAGGCACAACGTGGGTTAGGTTAAGGCACAACATGGGTTAGGTTAAGGCACAACATGGGTTAGGTTAAGGCACAACATGGGTTAGGTTAAGGCACAACATGGGTTAGGTTAAGGCACAACATGGGTTAGGTTAAGGCACAACATGGGTTAGGTTAAGGCACAACGTGGGTTAGGTTAAGGCACAACGTGGGTTAGGTTAAGGCACAACATGGGTTAGGTTAAGGCACAACATGGGTTAGGTTAAGGCACAACATGGGTTAGGTTAAGGCACAACATGGGTTAGGTTAAGGCACAACATGGGTTAGGTTAAGGCACAACATGGGTTAGGTTAAGGTACAACATGGGTTAGGTTAAGGTACAACATGGGTTAGGTTAAGGTACAACATGGGTTAGGTTAAGGTACAACATGGGTTAGGTTAAGGTACAACATGGGTTAGGTTAAGGTACAACATGGGTTAGGTTAAGGTACAACATGGGTTAGGTTAAGGTACAACATGGGTTAGGTTAAGGTACAACATGGGTTAGGTTAAGGTACAACATGGGTTAGGTTAAGGTACAACATAGGTTAGGTTAAGGTACAACATAGGTTAGGTTAAGGTACAACATAGGTTAGGTTAAGGTACAACATAGGTTAGGTTAAGGTACAACATAGGTTAGGTTAAGGTACAACATAGGTTAGGTTAAGGTACAACATAGGTTAGGTTAAGGTACAACATAGGTTAGGTTAAGGTACAACATAGGTTAGGTTAAGGTACAACATAGGTTAGGTTAAGGTACAACATAGGTTAGGTTAGGTTAGGTTAGGTTACACGTTGTTGTAAGGAAAGGTGTAGGGGGGGGGGGGCGGGGGCGGCAGGTTCGTTGATAGTGATTATAGTAAGTGAATGCTTGTGACATGATCAGATTTGTCACGTCAGGATGCACCTTTGGCTTATTAGAGGCGGCGCTCCAATTCTATGCTTGTGTGAGACCTGTGTCTTTGACTCATGTCATTGTTTGTGCGCTGTGACAGGAGGTACTATTGTGATGTTGGGTGCACCGTTGTATAGGACATGTGTGGGTGTTGGTGCCTGGTCTGCGCAATGGTGGATGTCGAAAGGCTGGGATATTGTATTTTCCGCATGGACCTCCTGGTCTGGTTGTGATAGTGTGGATTGTGTAATGTGGCGGAGAAGATGCACTGGATGTTGTTCCATGCTGGTGCTTACATATTGTATGTGCGCCTGTTAGAAGCAGAGAGTGGTGCGTGATCAGAGTGTCTGGCTGACGTGTGGTTCCCATTGTGGGCAGACTCTTTCAGCATGTATACGGACAGTTGTGTATATTTGCTGTAGTTTGATGGCTCTGCATTGATTACTAATCAGCGCCGTGTGTACGGGTAATCTGGTTCCAGTCCAAAATGTTCCATCTGTGTACATTAGTGACAAAGACTCCCCCCATGCAGTGGGGCTCGGTCTGTTATAGCTCTTCCGCGTAATATATTTGCCCCACGTTTTTGCGACTGCGAGTGCGAGTGCAACGCGCATGGGGACCGACATGCTGATGGCTCGGTATCGGACGCCGTACAGTGAGCAACGCGATCGCGTCTCTCGCTCGTAAGTGGTACAGGTCGCGGCTCATGTATAGGGACAGCGGGAATGTCGCATATTGGAAATAACTCTTCATGAAACGCAAGTTATAGGGGTGGATTGCACTTTACGAGTGCGGGAAACTTCCGCCGTTCATCCGCTGGAGGTGCGCGTGTGGCGGTTGGGGTGGTGCACGAACGGGTGCGGGTGGAGTCATTGCCGGTCCACGGCTTCGTGCGGCAGAGCCACTGGAGATTGGGTGCTATGGTCGACAGAGGCTGCAGGCTTTGTGGGTGGCGTCGAAAGGCGGGCACTGTGGCGCCATCGCTGTCTTAATCGGCTTGGCGTCGCATAGATGGCGGTATCGTCGTTGGAGGAGGTCATGTTGCGGGAGACCTACAGATGGCGGTATGTTTTGTGGTGCGGACGTAGTGTTGTCCGATGCGCATAGATGGCGGTATTGCATGTGGTGTCGCCCTATTTTCACAGATGGCGATACTGTTTTGCCGGCATGG
>NW_025727233.1:40000-42500 GCF_021461385.2 Schistocerca piceifrons | reverse complement strand
AGGGAGCTGCGTCAACTAGAGCTGAGCAGCCGGCCGCCCGGGAGTGTGTCCCGGGGGCCCGCGCGAACACGCAAGCGTCCGCTCAATCATTCTGCAAACAGGAGGAGGCTGAGCTCCCCTGCACAATACACCTCGAAACCCTCTCAGGTCCCGGCGGCGCGCAGCGCCGTCCCAAGTACTTGGTCGGGTTCGAGAGAGGCGCAATCGCCCGGAGTTAGGCGAGTAGACGCTTTCGGTGCGACCACCCGTGCTCCCAACTGAGCTTGCCGCTGCCGACAGAGGCCCGGGAGCGTGCTGTCGTGGCATTGCCGGCGGGAGACAACACGCGCCACCTACGGTGACCGGCAGCTCCAACGCCAGCGCCACAGAAGGACAAAAGCCCCACTTGGGTGCCGAAGCGAACTCTCCCAGCACAGCGCACGCGCCAACACATCCGCACAGCTGCGATACAAACCACCAGCGAGAACCGCTGGGGCGACCGAGCAGCAGACGGCGTCGCGGCGCCGAGCGCCGGGCGGCGGCGCATCCTCAACGCACACAGTCCTCAATCGGACCAGCACACTGAAGATGTCCACCGCGCTTCGCACCGGGCCCGCGAGGACCTACTTTGGCCGCACGGCGCCGCGCGCAGGGTGCGCCGGCGCGCAGCTGCGACGCCTGCCGCGTCCGTCGGCCGGCGCGCCTGCCACTGGCCGCCCCCACCAGCCGGCTGTAGCGCGTGCGCCCACGCACCGCGCGGCCAGCACGCCGGGAGGCGCCCCCTCACCGGCCGGGGACGGTCCCACCCAGCCACCGCCGCGTATCGCTTCACACCCAGATGCCGTTCAGTTTCGTCGGCATGGTGGGTATCGCTGGAACAACCGGTTCGTACCTCAACCTATCGTCGCCATCACCGATTCACCCCTAGCGAGAACAACCGCACCACAACAGGTTACCATTTGTTCATTTGCGTAACTTCACCAGAAAACGCAGGCGTCCATCGCCATTTGCAACTTCAACGATTATTGCATGCCTGTGTCAGGTGTCACGCCACACTACGTCTGCCCACATACACGCAACAAAATGTGCACGCCTAGACAATACGTGGAAGGTGGCCCCCGTACGTATGCGATGTCCATTGCTCGAACGACTGTCAACCGGCCTCTGTAGCATGTCGCAGATATGGAACGCGGTGCACCATGCCATCACGGTGTGTGAGGAGAGACGACTAGGTCCGAATACATCAACAGACAGCTCATGCTGATCGCCATCCACGGCGTCCGTTCCTCCCACACGTCTCTATGGCGTACCACACTGCAATCCAGCTCTCATAGGGAGACGACACGTAGCTGCGTGCACAATATTTGCACTGTATGGTCCGCCGTTTTTGGGCGCAGTCGTTGTACGGTCACACATGTGCCACGATGTATCATTCGGTACATAAGGACGAATGTGCAGTACAGATTGTGGTTTACGCGTACGACATTAGCGGACGGTTGACACAGGCCGCACCACAACGTAGCCTGAGTACGTCGCATGCGAAGGGCATTGAACATGCAAACTTCTCACCAACCAGCTTGCGAAGGCAGGGGGGCAAGGTGGGGACGTGGGGAGGGGCGGCATGTACGTCCTGCTGCCATCCACATTACAGTGTACAGCAGGAGCATGTGGAAAGTCAGCAAGACTTGCAAGGTGTTTAACATGAAGCGATACACAGGGGAGCGGGCAGTGCGAGTAGCGAACTATATTGCGAGGGTTGCGGGTGGGCAACACTACACTAATTGAACGAGTCGTATAACAATTACAGAGCAGGTTTAGGCGACAACATGGGTTACGTTAGGGGACAACGTGGGTTACGTTAGGGGACAACGTGGGTTACTTTAGGGGACAACGTGGGTTAGGTTAAGGCACAACGTGGGTTAGGTTAAGGCACAACGTGGGTTAGGTTAAGGCACAACGTGGGTTAGGTTAAGGCACAACGTGGGTTAGGTTAAGGCACAACGTGGGTTAGGTTAAGGCACAACGTGGGTTAGGTTAAGGCACAACGTGGGTTAGGTTAAGGCACAACATGGGTTAGGTTAAGGCACAACATGGGTTAGGTTAAGGCACAACATGGGTTAGGTTAAGGCACAACGTGGGTTAGGTTAAGGCACAACGTGGGTTAGGTTAAGGCACAACGTGGGTTAGGTTAAGGCACAACGTGGGTTAGGTTAAGGCACAACATGGGTTAGGTTAAGGCACAACATGGGTTAGGTTAAGGCACAACATGGGTTAGGTTAAGGCACAACATGGGTTAGGTTAAGGCACAACATGGGTTAGGTTAAGGCACAACATGGGTTAGGTTAAGGCACAACATGGGTTAGGTTAAGGCACAACGTGGGTTAGGTTAAGGCACAACGTGGGTTAGGTTAAGGCACAACGTGGGTTAGGTTAAGGCACAACATGGGTTAGGTTAAGGCACAACATGGGTTAGGTTAAGGCACAACATGGGTTAGGTTAAGGCACAACATGGGTTAGGTTA
>NW_025727233.1:27500-32500 GCF_021461385.2 Schistocerca piceifrons | reverse complement strand
TACTTCCTCTAAATGATCAAGTTTGGTCATCTTTCCGGTAGCATCGGCAACGACAGAGTCAATGCCGCGTACCAGTCCGAAGACCTCACTAAATCATTCAATCGGTAGTAGCGACGGGCGGTGTGTACAAAGGGCAGGGACGTAATCAACGCGAGCTTATGACTCGCGCTTACTGGGAATTCCTCGTTCATGGGGAACAATTGCAAGCCCCAATCCCTAGCACGAAGGAGGTTCAGCGGGTTACCCCGACCTTTCGGCCTAGGAAGACACGCTGATTCCTTCAGTGTAGCGCGCGTGCGGCCCAGAACATCTAAGGGCATCACAGACCTGTTATTGCTCAATCTCGTGCGGCTAGAAGCCGCCTGTCCCTCTAAGAAGAAAAGTAATCGCTGACAGCACGAAGGATGTCACGCGACTAGTTAGCAGGCTAGAGTCTCGTTCGTTATCGGAATTAACCAGACAAATCGCTCCACCAACTAAGAACGGCCATGCACCACCACCCACCGAATCAAGAAAGAGCTATCAATCTGTCAATCCTTCCGGTGTCCGGGCCTGGTGAGGTTTCCCGTGTTGAGTCAAATTAAGCCGCAGGCTCCACTCCTGGTGGTGCCCTTCCGTCAATTCCTTTAAGTTTCAGCTTTGCAACCATACTTCCCCCGGAACCCAAAAGCTTTGGTTTCCCGGAGGCTGCCCGCCGAGTCATCGGAGGAACTGCGGCGGATCGCTGGCTGGCATCGTTTATGGTTAGAACTAGGGCGGTATCTGATCGCCTTCGAACCTCTAACTTTCGTTCTTGATTAATGAAAACATACTTGGCAAATGCTTTCGCTTCTGTTCGTCTTGCGACGATCCAAGAATTTCACCTCTAACGTCGCAATACGAATGCCCCCGCCTGTCCCTATTAATCATTACCTCGGGTTCCGAAAACCAACAAAATAGAACCGAGGTCCTATTCCATTATTCCATGCACACAGTATTCAGGCGGGCTTGCCTGCTTTAAGCACTCTAATTTGTTCAAAGTAAACGTGCCGGCCCACCGAGACACTCAATAAAGAGCACCCTGGTAGGATTTCAACGGGGTCCGCCTCGGGACGCACGAGCACGCACGGGGCGGTCGCACGCCTTCGGCTCGCCCCACCGGCAGGACGTCCCACGATACATGCCAGTTAAACACCGACGGGCGGTGAACCAACAGCGTGGGACACAAATCCAACTACGAGCTTTTTAACCGCAACAACTTTAATATACGCTATTGGAGCTGGAATTACCGCGGCTGCTGGCACCAGACTTGCCCTCCAATAGATACTCGTTAAAGGATTTAAAGTGTACTCATTCCGATTACGGGGCCTCGGATGAGTCCCGTATCGTTATTTTTCGTCACTACCTCCCCGTGCCGGGAGTGGGTAATTTGCGCGCCTGCTGCCTTCCTTGGATGTGGTAGCCGTTTCTCAGGCTCCCTCTCCGGAATCGAACCCTGATTCCCCGTTACCCGTTACAACCATGGTAGGCGCAGAACCTACCATCGACAGTTGATAAGGCAGACATTTGAAAGATGCGTCGCCGGTACGAGGACCGTGCGATCAGCCCAAAGTTATTCAGAGTCACCAAGGCAAACGGACCGGACGAGCCGACCGATTGGTTTTGATCTAATAAAAGCGTCCCTTCCATCTCTGGTCGGGACTCTGTTTGCATGTATTAGCTCTAGAATTACCACAGTTATCCAAGTAACGTGGGTACGATCTAAGGAACCATAACTGATTTAATGAGCCATTCGCGGTTTCACCTTAATGCGGCTTGTACTGAGACATGCATGGCTTAATCTTTGAGACAAGCATATGACTACTGGCAGGATCAACCAGGGAGCTGCGTCAACTAGAGCTGAGCAGCCGGCCGCCCGGGAGTGTGTCCCGGGGGCCCGCGCGAACACGCAAGCGTCCGCTCAATCATTCTGCAAACAGGAGGAGGCTGAGCTCCCCTGCACAATACACCTCGAAACCCTCTCAGGTCCCGGCGGCGCGCAGCGCCGTCCCAAGTACTTGGTCGGGTTCGAGAGAGGCGCAATCGCCCGGAGTTAGGCGAGTAGACGCTTTCGGTGCGACCACCCGTGCTCCCAACTGAGCTTGCCGCTGCCGACAGAGGCCCGGGAGCGTGCTGTCGTGGCATTGCCGGCGGGAGACAACACGCGCCACCTACGGTGACCGGCAGCTCCAACGCCAGCGCCACAGAAGGACAAAAGCCCCACTTGGGTGCCGAAGCGAACTCTCCCAGCACAGCGCACACGCCAACACATCCGCACAGCTGCGATACAAACCACCAGCGAGAACCGCTGGGGCGACCGAGCAGCAGACGGCGTCGCGGCGCCGAGCGCCGGGCGGCGGCGCATCCTCAACGCACACAGTCCTCAATCGGACCAGCACACTGCAGATGTCCACCGCGCTTCGCACCGGGCCCGCGAGGACCTACTTTGGCCGCACGGCGCCGCGCGCAGGGTGCGCCGGCGCGCAGCTGCGACGCCTGCCGCGTCCGTCGGCCGGCGCGCCTGCCACTGGCCGCCCCCACCAGCCGGCTGTAGCGCGTGCGCCCACGCACCGCGCGGCCAGCACGCCGGGAGGCGCCCCCTCACCGGCCGGGGACGGTCCCACCCAGCCACCGCCGCGTATCGCTTCACACCCAGATGCCGTTCAGTTTCGTCGGCATGGTGGGTATCGCTGGAACAACCGGTTAGTACCTCAACCTATCGTCGCCATCACCGATTCACCCCTAGCGAGAACAACCGCACCACAACGGGTTACCATTTCTTCATTTGCGTAACTTCACCAGAAAACGTAGGCGTCCATCGCCATTTGCAACTTCAACCATTATTGCATGCCTGTGTCAGGTGTCACGCCACACTACGTCTGCCCACATACACGCAACAAAATGTGCACGCCTAGACAATACGTGGAAGGTGGCCCCCGTACGTATGCGATGTCCATTGCTCGAACGACTGTCAACCGGCTTCTGTAGCATGTCGCAGATATGGAACGCGCTGCACCATGCCATCACAGGTGTGTGAGGAGAGACGACTAGGTCCGAATACATCAACAGACAGCTCATGCTGATCGCCATCCACGGCGTCCGTTCCTCCCACACGTCTCTATGGCGTACCACACTGCAATCCAGCTCTCATAGGGAGACGACACGTAGCTGCGTGCACAATATTTGCACTGTATGGTCCGCCGTTTTTGGGCGCAGTCGTTGTACGGTCACACATGTGCCACGATGTATCATTCAGTACATAAGGACGAATGTGCAGTACAGATTGTGGTTCACGCGTACGACATCAGCGGACAGTTGACACAGGCCGCACCACAACGTAGCCTGCGTACGTCGCATGCGAAGGGCATTGAACATGCAAACTTGTCACCAACCACCTTGCGAAGGCAGGGGGCAAGGTGGGGACGTGGGGAGAGGTGGGGGGGGGGGGGGCGGCATGTACGCCCTGCTGCCATCCACATTACAGTGTACAGCAGGAGCATGTGGAAAGTCAGCAAGACTTGCAAGGTGTTTAACATGAAGCGATACACAGGGGAGCGGGCAGTGCGAGTAGCGAACTATATTGCGAGGGTTGCGGGTGGGCAACACTACACTAATTGAACGAGTCGTATAACAATTACAGAGCAGGTTTAGGCGACAACGTGGGTTACGATAGGCGACAACGTGGGTTACGTTAGGGGACAACGTGGGTTACGTTAGGGGACAACGTGGGTTACGTTAGGGGACAACGTGGGTTACGTTAGGGGACAACGTGGGTTACGTTAGGGGACAACGTGGGTTACGTTAGGGGACAACGTGGGTTACGTTAGGGGACAACGTGGGTTAGGTTAAGGCACAACATGGGTTAGGTTAAGGCACAACATGGGTTAGGTTAAGGCACAACATGGGTTAGGTTAAGGCACAACATGGGTTAGGTTAAGGCACAACATGGGTTAGGTTACGGCACAACATGGGTTAGGTTAAGGCACAACATGGGTTAGGTTAGGGGACAACATGGGTTAGGTTAGGGGACAACATGGGTTAGGTTAAGGCACAACATGGGTTAGGTTAAGGCACAACATGGGTTAGGTTAGGGGACAACATGGGTTAGGTTAGGGCACAACATGGGTTAGGTTAGGGGACAACATGGGTTAGGTTAGGGGACAACATGGGTTAGGTTAGGGGACAACATGGGTTAGGTTAGGGGACAACATGGGTTAGGTTAGGGGACAACATGGGTTAGGTTAGGGGACAACATGGGTTAGGTTAGGGGACAACATGGGTTAGGTTAGGGGACAACATGGGTTAGGTTAAGGCACAACATGGGTTAGGTTAGGGGACAACATGGGTTAGGTTAGGGGACAACATGGGTTAGGTTAGGGGACAACATGGGTTAGGTTAGGGGACAACATGGGTTAGGTTAGGGGACAACATGGGTTAGGTTAAGGCACAACATGGGTTAGGTTAGGGCACAACATGGGTTAGGTTAGGGCACAACATGGGTTAGGTTAGGGCACAACATGGGTTAGGTTAGGGGACAACATGGGTTAGGTTAGGGGACAACATGGGTTAGGTTAGGGGACAACATGGGTTAGGTTAGGGGACAACATGGGTTAGGTTAGGGGACAACATGGGTTAGGTTAGGGGACAACATGGGTTAGGTTAGGGGACAACATGGGTTAGGTTAGGGGACAACATGGGTTAGGTTAGGGGACAACATGGGTTAGGTTAGGGGACAACATGGGTTAGGTTAAGGCACAACATGGGTTAGGTTAAGGCACAACATGGGTTAGGTTAGGGGACAACATGGGTTAGGTTAGGGGACAACATGGGTTAGGTTAGGGGACAACATGGGTTAGGTTAAGGCACAACATGGGTTAGGTTAGGGGACAACATGGGTTAGGTTAAGGCACAACATGGGTTAGGTTAGGGGACAACATGGGTTAGGTTAGGGGACAACATGGGTTAGGTTAAGGCACAACATG
>NW_025727233.1:15000-17500 GCF_021461385.2 Schistocerca piceifrons | reverse complement strand
CACTGGCCGCCCCCACCAGCCGGCTGTAGCGCGTGCGCCCACGCACCGCGCGGCCAGCACGCCGGGAGGCGCCCCCTCACCGGCCGGGGACGGTCCCACCCAGCCACCGCCGCGTATCGCTTCACACCCAGATGCCGTTCAGTTTCGTCGGCATGGTGGGTATCGCTGGAACAACCGGTTAGTACCTCAACCTATCGTCGCCATCACCGATTCACCCCTAGCGAGAACAACCGCACCACAACGGGTTACCATTTCTTCATTTGCGTAACTTCACCAGAAAACGTAGGCGTCCATCGCCATTTGCAACTTCAACCATTATTGCATGCCTGTGTCAGGTGTCACGCCACACTACGTCTGCCCACATACACGCAACAAAATGTGCACGCCTAGACAATACGTGGAAGGTGGCCCCCGTACGTATGCGATGTCCATTGCTCGAACGACTGTCAACCGGCTTCTGTAGCATGTCGCAGATATGGAACGCGCTGCACCATGCCATCACGGTGTGTGAGGAGAGACGACTAGGTCCGAATACATCAACAGACAGCTCATGCTGATCGCCATCCACGGCGTCCGTTCCTCCCACACGTCTCTATGGCGTACCACACTGCAATCCAGCTCTCATAGGGAGACGACACGTAGCTGCGTGCACAATATTTGCACTGTATGGTCCGCCGTTTTTGGGCGCAGTCGTTGTACGGTCACACATGTGCCACGATGTATCATTCAGTACATAAGGACGAATGTGCAGTACAGATTGTGGTTCACGCGTACGACATCAGCGGACAGTTGACACAGGCCGCACCACAACGTAGCCTGCGTACGTCGCATGCGAAGGGCATTGAACATGCAAACTTGTCACCAACCACCTTGCGAAGGCAGGGGGCAAGGTGGGGACGTGGGGAGAGGTGGGGGGGGGGGGGGGGCGGCATGTACGCCCTGCTGCCATCCACATTACAGTGTACAGCAGGAGCATGTGGAAAGTCAGCAAGACTTGCAAGGTGTTTAACATGAAGCGATACACAGGGGAGCGGGCAGTGCGAGTAGCGAACTATATTGCGAGGGTTGCGGGTGGGCAACACTACACTAATTGAACGAGTCGTATAACAATTACAGAGCAGGTTTAGGCGACAACGTGGGTTACGATAGGCGACAACGTGGGTTACGTTAGGGGACAACGTGGGTTACGTTAGGGGACAACGTGGGTTACGTTAGGGGACAACGTGGGTTACGTTAGGGGACAACGTGGGTTACGTTAGGGGACAACGTGGGTTACGTTAGGGGACAACGTGGGTTACGTTAGGGGACAACGTGGGTTAGGTTAAGGCACAACATGGGTTAGGTTAAGGCACAACATGGGTTAGGTTAAGGCACAACATGGGTTAGGTTAAGGCACAACATGGGTTAGGTTAAGGCACAACATGGGTTAGGTTACGGCACAACATGGGTTAGGTTAAGGCACAACATGGGTTAGGTTAGGGGACAACATGGGTTAGGTTAGGGGACAACATGGGTTAGGTTAAGGCACAACATGGGTTAGGTTAAGGCACAACATGGGTTAGGTTAGGGGACAACATGGGTTAGGTTAGGGCACAACATGGGTTAGGTTAGGGGACAACATGGGTTAGGTTAGGGGACAACATGGGTTAGGTTAGGGGACAACATGGGTTAGGTTAGGGGACAACATGGGTTAGGTTAGGGGACAACATGGGTTAGGTTAGGGGACAACATGGGTTAGGTTAGGGGACAACATGGGTTAGGTTAGGGGACAACATGGGTTAGGTTAAGGCACAACATGGGTTAGGTTAGGGGACAACATGGGTTAGGTTAGGGGACAACATGGGTTAGGTTAGGGGACAACATGGGTTAGGTTAGGGGACAACATGGGTTAGGTTAGGGGACAACATGGGTTAGGTTAAGGCACAACATGGGTTAGGTTAGGGCACAACATGGGTTAGGTTAGGGCACAACATGGGTTAGGTTAGGGCACAACATGGGTTAGGTTAGGGGACAACATGGGTTAGGTTAGGGGACAACATGGGTTAGGTTAGGGGACAACATGGGTTAGGTTAGGGGACAACATGGGTTAGGTTAGGGGACAACATGGGTTAGGTTAGGGGACAACATGGGTTAGGTTAGGGGACAACATGGGTTAGGTTAGGGGACAACATGGGTTAGGTTAGGGGACAACATGGGTTAGGTTAGGGGACAACATGGGTTAGGTTAAGGCACAACATGGGTTAGGTTAAGGCACAACATGGGTTAGGTTAGGGGACAACATGGGTTAGGTTAGGGGACAACATGGGTTAGGTTAGGGGACAACATGGGTTAGGTTAAGGCACAACATGGGTTAGGTTAGGGGACAACATGGGTTAGGTTAAGGCACAACATGGGTTAGGTTAGGGGACAACATGGGTTAGGTTAGGGGACAACATGGGTTAGGTTAAGGCACAACATGGGTTAGGTTAAGGCACAACATGGGTTAGGTTAAGGCACAACA
>NW_025727233.1:0-10000 GCF_021461385.2 Schistocerca piceifrons | reverse complement strand
CCCAAGACGAGTCCTCCCCAGGGCGAGACCATGGAAAATACCCGGGAGGATAACAGAACGAAGGGCAAAAAGCCGCTGCTGAGGTTTGAGTGGTGCACGCTTGATGATGTTCATCTGCTTCTCGACCTCCCGCCGGGGATGAAAAAGACTGCGACCGCACGTGGAAAATTGCAGGCCTAGATACTTGAAAGTATCTCCCATCGCCAGTGCTGGGATGTTGTTCCCCCCAGCACGAAAGATGACAGTCTCGTCGACCTTGGTTTTCTTCTCCCGGCCTGATGAGACAAGGGCGAGAGAAAAACACTTCCGTGGGTTGACCTCGAGCCCGAGATCCCCCAGGGCCGACGTGGCGATGGTGAGAAGTTCCTGCAACCCATCACGAGTCTCGGCAAACAGCAGGAGGTCATCGGCGAATGCAGCCGCATTTATCCGCCGTCCAAGAATGCGTGCACCAATATGAGCAGGCAGGCGAGACAAGAGAATGTCAATGGACATGTTGAAGAGGATAGGAGACAGCGGGTCACCCTGCCGAACACCCCTCGAAGGCCGCACTAGATCTGACGACTTCCCATCCGCGCAGATAACCGTCGATCCCGCCTCATAGCATCCCTGGATGTAGTCAACAAACTCGACCGGCAAACCGTGGGCCCGTAGCACCGGGCCAAGGGCACCATGGGCAAGCGAGTCGAAGGCTTTTGACACATCCAGAGATGCCAAGTACAGCGAGCCGGCAGCTCGGCACGCCTGGGTCATCGCCAGATCTAGAAGAAAGGTGTTGTGAAGCATCCCATCCTGAGGGATGAAAGCCCGCTGGCGACCGTCCAACACACAGTAGCGCATCAGGCGGCCAACCAGAACCTTGTGAAAGGCTCTGGTCAGCACCGAGCACACTGTGATCGGACGAAAGTCAGCAGGGGATGCTGCGGCGGTCTTCTTGGGCAGCAGGGTTGTTCTGGCCTGAAGGAGTCGGGAAGGAAGGGAGCGGGAAAGGAGGAGGAAATTAAGGATCTTGAGGAGAACCTCCCGGGGAAGGCGACGCAGTTGTGTCGGCGTGAGGCCGTCTGGACCTGCAGCAGAATTGCGAGGCGGGAGAGCAGCGGTGGCTTCTTCTGCAGAAATGGGAGCCCAGAGGTCACGGAAGGGCACCCTCTTCGAGAATGGCAGCAGCTCATCGGACAGACCCTCCCCACGCGGAGGTCGAGACCTGACACGTGGTGGAGAGAAGAGGTCTGTCCAAAACTCAATCAGCCCTGGGATGGATGGTGGCTGATGCAAGAGTGTGCCATCGAGAAGTCCGTTGATACAGCGTGCTCCGTTCTTCTTGAAAGCACGCTGGACCACCGCATACTCCCATCTCCTGCGTGCACGCTTCCGCTCTGGGGGCTGTTGGGTCCGCATACTTGCAGCTTGGTGGACGGCTGGCTCCCTGCTGCCTACTTCATCAAGAACAGACAGCAACATAGCCTGGATTGTTTCACGGCTAGTGGTGGGACCCAGAGCCACGAGATCATCAAGCGAGCGGAATCGGCGGTCTGATTGGGGAAGTTCTACTACAAATGACCAGATGGCTAGGTCAACATCTTCCACTCGAGGTGGAGACTGTGGCAAAGAATGACTGACTGCAGGCTCGCTAGGAGGACCCTGAAGGCCGCGATCCACGCTAGTGAGCTCGGTGACAAAATTCGCAACCATGTCTTTGTAGGGCTGCGCTTTACGCTGACACTTAATTGATTCCAGCGTACGCTCGGGGAAGGCCTTTGCAAGTTCCTGGTTTAAAAATCTGCAACCCTGGGTGGCAAGAGTCGCTTCTGCATGGGCCAAACGCAGGAGCTCTTCCTGGGACCACCTGGCCTTCTTCCTCTCGGTCTTGATCTCAGCATTAGCAGCAATCGGATGGGCGCGACGCCGATGGACACCAAGTCCGGTCTTGGTGGAGAAGGACCGCATACAGTCAGGGCAGATGGCGGGGAGCAGCGCTCGACCCGCACCGGTTGGCTGGTTGGCTGGCTCATCAGCTGGCACAGGCGCTCCAGCGGGAGGCCTGGTACCACGTTTGCTTCTGTTAGTTGCACCAGCTGTAACAAAGGCAGGGGGGGAGGTAACCCCCAAGCCCGAAAAAGCACCCTGCTCTGTCGGTCGGATACTGGAAGGTACACCTACGCGAAACCTTCCGCAGCACCCTCACGACTCCCGCCACTTGAAGGCCAGAGCTAGGATTTCCCACCGAGAGGCTAATTGAACCATCATCCACCCGACATCACAAGGATGCTGAGGGGTGAATCGAGAGGGTCCATATATTACGCATCAGGTGGGCTTTGAGAGTCATAGTTACTCCCGCCGTTTACCCGCGCTTGCTTGAATTTCTTCACGTTGACATTCAGAGCACTGGGCAGAAATCACATTGCGTCAACACCCGCTAGGGCCATCGCAATGCTTTGTTTTAATTAGACAGTCGGATTCCCCAGTCCGTGCCAGTTCTGAGTTGATCGTTGAATGGCGGCCGAAGAGAATCCGCGCACCCGCGCGCCCCCGGAGGAGCACGCTAAGGCGGACGCGGCCTCGCAGCAAGGAAGATCCGTGGGAGGCCAAGGCACGGGACCGAGCTCGGATCCTGCACGCAGGTTGAAGCACCGGGGCGCGAACGCCGCGCAGGCGCGCGCATCCTGCACCGCCGGCCAGCACGAGGCCGACCAACGGCGAGAGCAGACCACGCCCGCGCTAAACGCCCGCACTTACCGGCACCCCTACGGCACTCACCTCGCCCAGGCCCGGCACGTTAGCGCTGACCCACTTCCCGACCAAGCCCGACACGCCCCGATCCTCAGAGCCAATCCTTATCCCGAAGTTACGGATCCAATTTGCCGACTTCCCTTACCTACATTATTCTATCGACTAGAGGCTCTTCACCTTGGAGACCTGCTGCGGATATGGGTACGAACCGGCGCGACACCTCCACGTGGCCCTCTCCCGGATTTTCAAGGTCCGAGGGGAAGATCGGGACACCGCCGCAACTGCGGTGCTCTTCGCGTTCCAAACCCTATCTCCCTGCTAGAGGATTCCAGGGAACTCGAACGCTCATGCAGAAAAGAAAACTCTTCCCCGATCTCCCGACGGCGTCTCCGGGTCCTTTTGGGTTACCCCGACGAGCATCTCTAAAAGAGGGGCCCGACTTGTATCGGTTCCGCTGCCGGGTTCCGGAATAGGAACCGGATTCCCTTTCGCCCAACGGGGGCCAGCACAAAGCGCATCATGCTATGACGGCCCCCATCAACATCGGATTTCTCCTAGGGCTTAGGATCGACTGACTCGTGTGCAACGGCTGTTCACACGAAACCCTTCTCCGCGTCAGCCCTCCAGGGCCTCGCTGGAGTATTTGCTACTACCACCAAGATCTGCACCGACGGCGGCTCCAGGCAGGCTCACGCCCAGACCTTCTGCGCCCACCGCCGCGACCCTCCTACTCGTCAGGGCTTCGCGGCCGGCCGCAAGGACCGGCCATGACTGCCAGACTGACGGCCGAGTATAGGCACGACGCTTCAGCGCCATCCATTTTCAGGGCTAGTTGCTTCGGCAGGTGAGTTGTTACACACTCCTTAGCGGATTCCGACTTCCATGGCCACCGTCCTGCTGTCTTAAGCAACCAACGCCTTTCATGGTTTCCCATGAGCGTCGATTCGGGCGCCTTAACTCGGCGTTTGGTTCATCCACAGCGCCAGTTCTGCTTACCAAAAGTGGCCCACTTGGCACTCCGATCCGAGTCGTTTGCTCGCGGCTTCAGCATATCAAGCAAGCCGGAGATCTCACCCATTTAAAGTTTGAGAATAGGTTGAGGTCGTTTCGGCCCCAAGGCCTCTAATCATTCGCTTTACCGGATGAGACTCGTACGAGCACCAGCTATCCTGAGGGAAACTTCGGAGGGAACCAGCTACTAGATGGTTCGATTAGTCTTTCGCCCTTATACCCAGCTCCGACGATCGATTTGCACGTCAGAATCGCTACGGACCTCCATCAGGGTTTCCCCTGACTTCGTCCTGGCCAGGCATAGTTCACCATCTTTCGGGTCCCAACGTGTACGCTCTAGGTGCGCCTCACCTCGCAATGAGGACGAGACGCCCCGGGAGTGCGGAGGCCGCCGCCCCGTGAAGGGCGGGGAAGCCCCATCCTCCCTCGGCCCGCGCAAGGCGAGACCTTCACTTTCATTACGCCTTTAGGTTTCGTACAGCCCAATGACTCGCGCACATGTTAGACTCCTTGGTCCGTGTTTCAAGACGGGTCGTGAAATTGTCCAAAGCTGAAGCGCCGCTGACGGGAGCGATTATTCCGCCCGAGAGCATCCCGAGCCAACAGCGGCGCGGGTCCGGGGCCGGGCCAGGTAGGTCCGTCATCCGGGAAGAACCGCGCGCGCTTGCCGGGAGCCCGAGCGCCCAAAGGGGCGAATCGACTCCTCCAGATATACCGCCGGGCAGCCAGCCAGGACACCGGGGCTCTGCCCAACAGACGCGAACCGAGGCCCGCGGAAGGACAGGCTGCGCACCCGGGCCGTAGGCCGGCACCCAGCGGGTCGCGACGTCCTACTAGGGGAGAAGTGCGGCCCACCGCACACCGGAACGGCCCCACCCCGCGGCGAGTGGAAAGGCAACCGGACACGACCCCGCCGCGGATTGCTCCGCGCGGGCGGCCGGCCCCATCTGCCGAGGGCGGAGGCCAGTGGCCGGATGGGCGTGAATCTCACCCGTTCGACCTTTCGGACTTCTCACGTTTACCCCAGAACGGTTTCACGTACTTTTGAACTCTCTCTTCAAAGTTCTTTTCAACTTTCCCTCACGGTACTTGTTCGCTATCGGTCTCGTGGTCATATTTAGTCTCAGATGGAGTTTACCACCCACTTGGAGCTGCACTCTCAAGCAACCCGACTCGAAGGAGAGGTCCCGCCGACGCTCGCACCGGCCGCTACGGGCCTGGCACCCTCTACGGGCCGTGGCCTCATTCAAGTTGGACTTGGGCTCGGCGCGAGGCGTCGGGGTAGTGGACCCTCCCAAACACCACATGCCACGACAGGCGGCAGCCTGCGGGGTTCGGTGCTGGACTCTTCCTGTTCGCTCGCCGCTACTGGGGGAATCCTTGTTAGTTTCTTTTCCTCCGCTTAGTAATATGCTTAAATTCAGCGGGTAGTCTCGCCTGCTCTGAGGTCGTTGTACGAGGTGTCGCACGCCACACCGCCAGCCGGCTGTGCACGCTACCGAGAAAGTACCGGTATGCGAACCGCCAGGCGACGGGCGCGCATCGCACGTTTGAGGAGACGCGGCCGGCCCCACAGGCGGCCGCGACACTCCCAGGTCTGCGAAGCGGGGCAAACGCCGCGCGCTTCAGTATACGTAGCCGACCCTCAGCAGACGTGGCCCGGGAACGGAATCCATGGACCGCAATGTGCGTTCGAAACGTCGATGTTCATGTGTCCTGCAGTTCACATGTCGACGCGCAATTTGCTGCGTTCTTCATCGACCCACGAGCCGAGTGATCCACCGTCCTGGGTGATCTTTTCTCAAGTTTCCGCCGTCTCTTTCGAGACGGTCGCATAGGCGGGAGTGAGGCGTGTGGCGGCCCCTGTTCCAGCGTTCTGTGTCCAACGGCCTCACGGCCGACGGGCGTCGTACGGCTCCACACCGGAGCGGACAGGCACTCGGGCGAAAGTCATTCAAAACCGGCGCCAGGCGCCAGGTGCCGCAGGCCAGCCGCTCCAGCGCTTCAGCGCTCGTACCACACAACATTGCCGCTAGTTTTGAGAGGCACGCGTGGTTCCGCACGCGGCGCACGGCTACTGCGAGCCGTACAGGTAGCGTGTTGCGCGACACGACACGCACATCGAAAGACATGCAGTCTAGTCGGTAATGATCCTTCCGCAGGTTCACCTACGGAAACCTTGTTACGACTTTTACTTCCTCTAAATGATCAAGTTTGGTCATCTTTCCGGTAGCATCGGCAACGACAGAGTCAATGCCGCGTACCAGTCCGAAGACCTCACTAAATCATTCAATCGGTAGTAGCGACGGGCGGTGTGTACAAAGGGCAGGGACGTAATCAACGCGAGCTTATGACTCGCGCTTACTGGGAATTCCTCGTTCATGGGGAACAATTGCAAGCCCCAATCCCTAGCACGAAGGAGGTTCAGCGGGTTACCCCGACCTTTCGGCCTAGGAAGACACGCTGATTCCTTCAGTGTAGCGCGCGTGCGGCCCAGAACATCTAAGGGCATCACAGACCTGTTATTGCTCAATCTCGTGCGGCTAGAAGCCGCCTGTCCCTCTAAGAAGAAAAGTAATCGCTGACAGCACGAAGGATGTCACGCGACTAGTTAGCAGGCTAGAGTCTCGTTCGTTATCGGAATTAACCAGACAAATCGCTCCACCAACTAAGAACGGCCATGCACCACCACCCACCGAATCAAGAAAGAGCTATCAATCTGTCAATCCTTCCGGTGTCCGGGCCTGGTGAGGTTTCCCGTGTTGAGTCAAATTAAGCCGCAGGCTCCACTCCTGGTGGTGCCCTTCCGTCAATTCCTTTAAGTTTCAGCTTTGCAACCATACTTCCCCCGGAACCCAAAAGCTTTGGTTTCCCGGAGGCTGCCCGCCGAGTCATCGGAGGAACTGCGGCGGATCGCTGGCTGGCATCGTTTATGGTTAGAACTAGGGCGGTATCTGATCGCCTTCGAACCTCTAACTTTCGTTCTTGATTAATGAAAACATACTTGGCAAATGCTTTCGCTTCTGTTCGTCTTGCGACGATCCAAGAATTTCACCTCTAACGTCGCAATACGAATGCCCCCGCCTGTCCCTATTAATCATTACCTCGGGTTCCGAAAACCAACAAAATAGAACCGAGGTCCTATTCCATTATTCCATGCACACAGTATTCAGGCGGGCTTGCCTGCTTTAAGCACTCTAATTTGTTCAAAGTAAACGTGCCGGCCCACCGAGACACTCAATAAAGAGCACCCTGGTAGGATTTCAACGGGGTCCGCCTCGGGACGCACGAGCACGCACGGGGCGGTCGCACGCCTTCGGCTCGCCCCACCGGCAGGACGTCCCACGATACATGCCAGTTAAACACCGACGGGCGGTGAACCAACAGCGTGGGACACAAATCCAACTACGAGCTTTTTAACCGCAACAACTTTAATATACGCTATTGGAGCTGGAATTACCGCGGCTGCTGGCACCAGACTTGCCCTCCAATAGATACTCGTTAAAGGATTTAAAGTGTACTCATTCCGATTACGGGGCCTCGGATGAGTCCCGTATCGTTATTTTTCGTCACTACCTCCCCGTGCCGGGAGTGGGTAATTTGCGCGCCTGCTGCCTTCCTTGGATGTGGTAGCCGTTTCTCAGGCTCCCTCTCCGGAATCGAACCCTGATTCCCCGTTACCCGTTACAACCATGGTAGGCGCAGAACCTACCATCGACAGTTGATAAGGCAGACATTTGAAAGATGCGTCGCCGGTACGAGGACCGTGCGATCAGCCCAAAGTTATTCAGAGTCACCAAGGCAAACGGACCGGACGAGCCGACCGATTGGTTTTGATCTAATAAAAGCGTCCCTTCCATCTCTGGTCGGGACTCTGTTTGCATGTATTAGCTCTAGAATTACCACAGTTATCCAAGTAACGTGGGTACGATCTAAGGAACCATAACTGATTTAATGAGCCATTCGCGGTTTCACCTTAATGCGGCTTGTACTGAGACATGCATGGCTTAATCTTTGAGACAAGCATATGACTACTGGCAGGATCAACCAGGGAGCTGCGTCAACTAGAGCTGAGCAGCCGGCCGCCCGGGAGTGTGTCCCGGGGGCCCGCGCGAACACGCAAGCGTCCGCTCAATCATTCTGCAAACAGGAGGAGGCTGAGCTCCCCTGCACAATACACCTCGAAACCCTCTCAGGTCCCGGCGGCGCGCAGCGCCGTCCCAAGTACTTGGTCGGGTTCGAGAGAGGCGCAATCGCCCGGAGTTAGGCGAGTAGACGCTTTCGGTGCGACCACCCGTGCTCCCAACTGAGCTTGCCGCTGCCGACAGAGGCCCGGGAGCGTGCTGTCGTGGCATTGCCGGCGGGAGACAACACGCGCCACCTACGGTGACCGGCAGCTCCAACGCCAGCGCCACAGAAGGACAAAAGCCCCACTTGGGTGCCGAAGCGAACTCTCCCAGCACAGCGCACACGCCAACACATCCGCACAGCTGCGATACAAACCACCAGCGAGAACCGCTGGGGCGACCGAGCAGCAGACGGCGTCGCGGCGCCGAGCGCCGGGCGGCGGCGCATCCTCAACGCACACAGTCCTCAATCGGACCAGCACACTGCAGATGTCCACCGCGCTTCGCACCGGGCCCGCGAGGACCTACTTTGGCCGCACGGCGCCGCGCGCAGGGTGCGCCGGCGCGCAGCTGCGACGCCTGCCGCGTCCGTCGGCCGGCGCGCCTGCCACTGGCCGCCCCCACCAGCCGGCTGTAGCGCGTGCGCCCACGCACCGCGCGGCCAGCACGCCGGGAGGCGCCCCCTCACCGGCCGGGGACGGTCCCACCCAGCCACCGCCGCGTATCGCTTCACACCCAGATGCCGTTCAGTTTCGTCGGCATGGTGGGTATCGCTGGAACAACCGGTTAGTACCTCAACCTATCGTCGCCATCACCGATTCACCCCTAGCGAGAACAACCGCACCACAACGGGTTACCATTTCTTCATTTGCGTAACTTCACCAGAAAACGTAGGCGTCCATCGCCATTTGCAACTTCAACCATTATTGCATGCCTGTGTCAGGTGTCACGCCACACTACGTCTGCCCACATACACGCAACAAAATGTGCACGCCTAGACAATACGTGGAAGGTGGCCCCCGTACGTATGCGATGTCCATTGCTCGAACGACTGTCAACCGGCTTCTGTAGCATGTCGCAGATATGGAACGCGCTGCACCATGCCATCACGGTGTGTGAGGAGAGACGACTAGGTCCGAATACATCAACAGACAGCTCATGCTGATCGCCATCCACGGCGTCCGTTCCTCCCACACGTCTCTATGGCGTACCACACTGCAATCAGCTCTCATAGGGAGACGACACGTAGCTGCGTGCACAATATTTGCACTGTATGGTCCGCCGTTTTTGGGCGCAGTCGTTGTACGGTCACACATGTGCCACGATGTATCATTCAGTACATAAGGACGAATGTGCAGTACAGATTGTGGTTCACGCGTACGACATCAGCGGACAGTTGACACAGGCCGCACCACAACGTAGCCTGCGTACGTCGCATGCGAAGGGCATTGAACATGCAAACTTGTCACCAACCACCTTGCGAAGGCAGGGGGCAAGGTGGGGACGTGGGGAGAGGTGGGGGGGGGGGGGGGCGGCATGTACGCCCTGCTGCCATCCACATTACAGTGTACAGCAGGAGCATGTGGAAAGTCAGCAAGACTTGCAAGGTGTTTAACATGAAGCGATACACAGGGGAGCGGCAGTGCGAGTAGCGAACTATATTGCGAGGGTTGCGGGTGGGCAACACTACACTAATTGAACGAGTCGTATAACAATTACAGAGCAGGTTTAGGCGACAACGTGGGTTACGATAGGCGACAACGTGGGTTACGTTAGGGGACAACGTGGGTTACGTTAGGGGACAACGTGGGTTACGTTAGGGGACAACGTGGGTTACGTTAGGGACAACGTGGGTTACGTTAGGGGACAACGTGGGTTACGTTAGGGGACAACGTGGGTTACGTTAGGGACAACGTGGGTTAGGTTAAGGCACAACATGGGTTAGGTTAAGGCACAACATGGGTTAGGTTAAGGCACAACATGGGTTAGGTTAAGGCACAACATGGGTTAGGTTAAGGCACAACATGGTTAGGTTACGGCACAACATGGGTTAGGTTAAGGCACAACATGGGTTAGGTTAGGGGACAACATGGGTTAGGTTAGGGGACAACATGGGTTAGGTTAAGGCACAA
>NW_025727232.1:0-63974 GCF_021461385.2 Schistocerca piceifrons | reverse complement strand
AACCTGATAAATTGTATAAGGGCAGCAGCGTTGACCTTTGGCCCTGTATTCAGAATAAAAAGAGCCAAAGATCGTTACCCCAATGAAAAAGACACTGAAACACGTATGTAACATAGCAGCGATGGCGAGACATTGTAGCATCTGTGACCAGAGAGTTTGCGCTGGACCGCGCGAGTGTTGCGAGCGGTTCTCAGTCAGTCAGTCAGTCAGTCAGTCAGTCAGTCAGTCGTTGCGAGTCTGTAGCTCTGTCTAGTTGAGGGCTGTACTCTGTCAGTAGTCGTCGCGTGCAGTACGCTAATAGTCGTCATGCAGAGCGGTCGGTCAGTAGTAGCAGCCGAGTGCGGTTGTGTGATGTAGGCGGTCGGCAACACTGGTCAAGATGGTGAAGGAGGTATACTGTTAATTAATATAATCATTAGATAATGAAAAATTATATTTATTGTAATTAATTCTCCAACAAGTTCCCCAAAAATAATTTTTATTTCAAAAGCATTTTTCAAAAATGTAATGTTTTATTGAACTAAAGAGTTCGTTGCACTTCCCATTTCATTCCACTTCTTTGAAGAAAAATTTCACTAAAATCACAAAAAAAGAGAATATTATTATTTGCAATGCAGTTCCTCCAAGCGCTGCGCAACAACAAGAGCAGAAATGTGACATCCATTTATTCTGAGGTAAGACTTTAATTCTGATTGTTTTGCACAGGGCCAAAGACCGATATTTCGGCTCAATTGAAGTTTCTTGTCACTGAACGGACTTTAAATGTTGTGAAGAATTTATATTTGAGTCGGATTGCGAATTTCACATTTTTGTTGCCATTTTCAATACCTCTCATTGTGGGCGAGGTTACAATTAGCGCAATGTCCATTAGCATCCGTAAATAACATTGTCCATTATTTTAAATTTTGCGGGGAGGTTACAACACACAAAAAAAAAAAAAAAAACAAAAAAGTTGCATTTATATCCGCTCCTCAATTGTAGATACCCCTTACACAGCTGTGTGCAATGAATGAGTGCTGGCTGGTAATTAATTGCACTCCTTGGAGGGAAATGCCATAGGAAGTAGTCTTTAAAAAGTGAATGTTTTTCGTTAAAAGACAAAAGTTGCTTTAGAAAAAAGTAATAGTGGGGCTTTTGTTGTTGAACAAAATAAGTACAATGAACATACGTTATCAGATTTGCGCAATGCAGCTTCACACTACCTTTTGATTATAACACAATATACTATACATCGTCCCGAACCGTGACCAGAGTCGCGAGACGAGCAGAGCACGCCGCCGACGCCCGCTCAGTACAACCGTCCACCCGCTACTACTGTCGACCGACTACTACCTCTCCCGACTCGCGCTACAATATATATAACAACTGTTCCTGGCGACCCGGTGCGTGCCACTACTGTCGTCTGGCGCGGTCCAAGCGCCGACTAGCAACGATAAATAACTCTCTGGTCAGACAGAGATGCTGTCATGCCTCGCCATCGCTCTGGTAACGAATACATACGTGTTGCAGCGTGCGTACCACCGGAACACGCAGTGGCGGAGCCAAAGACTGTGTTGTCGAGGTCGAGTGCGAGCGGGAAGAGAGGCAGCGTCGGCACGGAGATGCAAGCGAGCGAGACGCACGGGGGCTGCGGCGTGGCGCGTTTGCGGTCGGCGCCTTTGGTGGCAACGGCCGGGACAAGCAGCGGTGTATGGTGTGGTGCGGGGCGGACAGGGGCGGCGGTGGACGGGGAGGAGGCGGCGCGACGACGGCATGGGCGAAAACGGGACGGGGGACGGCGGATGTTGAGAGGCGTCACGCGCGGACAGGACACAGGACACAGACACAGAGACACACAGATTGGAAAGGGAGGGTGCGCGGTAGTAGTTGGGAATGTGCGTACCGTGCGGGATGGGAGTGGGCGAGGAACACGGTCGTGGCCCCTGTTTGTGGGTGCGTGTGATGACGTCGGTGTGTTGTGGGAAGGGAAGGTGCTGTGGCGGCGGCGCGTAATGGGCGTAGGCCGAAAAGAGAAAGGAACGTGGGCAGTGTGTTGGCAAGCGTCGGTTCGACTGCGACGTTGATGGGCAGGGCAAGGTTAATGGTGGTAGGAGTAGGCGTGTGGGCGCAAAAAATCTGCCGCTGCAGGCGGTGCCGTAACCGCCATGGGGCGGGAAGGAGAGAGGGCCAAAGAAAGAAAGAAAGAAGAAAACAAAATAAAAAAAAAAAAGGAGGGGGGGGGGGGGCGAAAGGAAGGCAGGAAGGACAAGAGGCGAGGCGACGGCTTGCTTTGTGTATCGGTCGGTCTCTGGCTATGCTTCGTTTTCTGCAGCAGGGTCGGTGCGCGGCGTGGCTCGCGGCAGTGGGAACGCCTGGCGGCTGGACGGCCAGCAATGCGGTTGGATGGGCGGCCACAGCACCGCACCTGTGCCCGAGGAGGAGACGCTGGCGGCGGGCCCTGAGGTGAGGCCGGCTCGGCTCGGCTGGGGCTGTGGATGTGTAGGTGTGCGCCGCTGCTGCAACAACGAGTAAAACGCGAGAAGAAGGGATGGCGGTAGAGAGAAAAAAAAAAAAAAGGTCGTGTTGTGTGTTGATGCGCAGGCAGACGCGTACAGAGAGACGAGCCCGGTCTGCAGCAGGGTGTGGCCGTGCCGAGTGCAGAGCAGCGGCGGCTCGGTTCGGTTCGGTTCGGCCCGGCGGGCCGCGCTGTTGTCGCGGACGTGAGCGCCCCCTGGCGGGTGGCCGGAGGCGGCGCGGCGTGTTGGACGTGTGGCTGGTGGCAGTGCACAATTTGCGAGTGGCTGGCGGTGTGGCGTGGCGGTTGGCGCGTCGGGCGGCGGAGAGGGAGAGAGAGGAGAGGTATGTGTTGCGGGCGCCCTTTGCTGCGCTGCGTCGTTGCGTGTGCCGTACAGGGCGGGCGCTTGTCGACTGTGTGGGCGGTGTGGCGAATTGGCGTGAAACGGCTGCCGAGAGGTGTGTGGTAGCGAGCCGGTCGGTGTCAGTGCGAAGGGGAATGTGCGTGCGTTTGGCGGTTTCGGTGTGCTTTTTGCGGCGTGAGAGTGGGAATTAGTGGGGCCGGCTGTTGTGTTTGTTCCTTGTGTCTTGTGTCGTGTAGGTAGCTTGATGGCAACGTGGAAGGACGCCGGTTTCGTTTCGAGCCTTGCGTGTGGTTGTCGACGTTGACTGGTTGGCGTGTGCCGATGCACGTGCATGTGTGGGTCGCGAGTGCGTTTTTGGCTGGCTGTGTGTGTGTGTGTGTTTTGGGGGGGAAGGGGGAGGCGGTGGTGAAAGTGCAGTCGTTGCCACGGGCGTCGTCGGGTCGGGTGGGGCTGGGGCTGTGCGTCGTGGCGGAAAGGTGGTAGGTTGCGGGAAGCGAGCCCGTCGTTGACGGTGTCGCGTGAGTTGTGAATCGAGTGGGGCGCGGGGCGCGGGGCGCGGGACAGGAGCAGCGTGCCGCTGCGTCGTGGTCGTCAGCAGAGGCTGTGCGTGTGCTTGTCCTTTTTGTGGGCGGTTCGTGCGAGGCGTTTTTGTTTTGTGTTGCCCTAGTTGTTAGTTTATTTTGTTTGTGTTTGTTATTTTGAGACGACGACTGGTTGGTGGCGTGCGCGCGAAGTGGCGGTGTGCGCTTCCCGTGTCGTTTGTGTTGTTTTTTTTTTTGTTTTTGTTTTTGTGTGTTTTTTTTTGCACTGGGCCCCGGGGGGTGGGTGGGTGCGTGCGTGTGTGTCGATTGCCGGCTGGCGAAAGGTGCGCCATCGGCGGGGTGGGTCGCCGGCACGAGTAGAGGCGGCGGCGTTGTTGCTGTTGTTGTGTGGTGTTTGTTTTGTTCGGCTGTGTCGGCGAGCTGTGTTGCGGTGCGTGTGAATGGTGGTGCAAAAGTGCTGGCGTTGGGGCTGCGACTGCGACGGCGGCGAGCCGCGGGCGCGCATGATAGTGATGTTGTGAACAGCGGCTGTGTACGGTAGTGGTGTTGTTGTAGCACGACGTGCATCCGGGCCGGCGCGGAAAGCGCAGTTGCGGGCGGTTGCCCTTCGGTGCCAGCCATGTCGCGTGAGCGGCGGGTTGCTGTGGTGTCGACACGTGGTGCTCTGGGTTGTTGTGTGGTGCCCTTTGGCCGGTGGGGGGTGGTTCGCGTGCGTCTCGTTCGCGCTCGGTATCTGGTCGTGGTCGTGCTGCTCCCCCGTCTGTCGGCGGTTTTCGACGTCGTCTGTACGTTTTTGTCCGTTTGCGGCGGTGCCTGCCGACGTCGTCCCGTCGCGACCTTTCAACCGAAAGTGTGGCGCCCGAAGGTGAACGAACGTAACCCTGACCTCGGCGCTTTACGCTGAGCCGAGCGAACCGAACCGAACCTAACCTGTGGTGTGGTGAGGTGAGCTCAGCCTGTGAGCCCCAAACGTCTACGTAAGGTAAGCTGTCCGGCGGCTCACGCCTCACGTTTTGAACGCTTTTTTAACCTACGTTTGACGCTTCTTAACCTAGCACTGACCCCTTAACCTAACGTGTAACGTAACCTAACGTAACCTAACCTAACCTAACCTAACCTAACCTAACCTAACCTCTGACGCCTGACGTGTTTGAATGCTTAACCTAAGTTTGACGCTTAACCTAACCCAAGTCCCCTTAACCTAACCCACGTCCACCTAACCTAACCGAACCTAACCTAGACGTGTAAACGTAATGTGTAACGCGCAACGTGTAAGGTCGGCTGTCGTGTGTGCTGACGGCAGATTGGGTTGGTCTGTAGATTCGGATTGCGGTTTGCCTCGGTCGAGGGGTTGGGTCGGAAGCGGCGAGGGGCGGCGGCGCCTGTTGCGCAGGCGGCGTCCGTTTGCGGCGGGCAATTGTTGAGAAACGGCTGTGAATGTTGGCGGGCGAGAGGAGGAGGACGGCGCGCGATGTGGCCCGACGGCTGCGGGCCGATCGGGAAACGGCGGGAGGGCGACGGAAGGCGATGGGGCGGCGGAGGCGCGTTTGCACGGCCGTCATCGCCGCACGCCTCGGCTTGTGTGGCTGTGGCGCCGGCCGCGCTGGCCGGGCTGCCGCGGCGACGGTGTGGGAGTTTTGCCGAAGGTTTGGCCATTGTGGCGGGTCGTCGGCTGGGGCTGTGGGGGCGGCATTTGGGCGGGGGCGGCGATTCTCGGCGGGCCGACCCAGGCTGTAGCGCGCGGTAGCTGCAGTTTGGCCGTGGTTTGCGGCGCTGCCGTGGCGACTGGTTGGCGACTGTGGTGTGGCTGTGTGTAGCCCCATCCTCGGTGGTTTGAAAGGCGCGGGCGGTTGTGGCGCAGCTTTGGGGCTGCTCCGCACAGGCTGTCGGACGTTGGGCGGTAGCAAGCGCTCCAGCCCACATTCTGCTGGCTTCTCGAGGCAGCTATGTAATGAAGGGTTTACTACTTAGCATTTCCTTCTTCATGGGGTCAAGTAGGACGGTAGGTTCTGGACTTCTGGATTTTGGTATTGATCAGATGTGTTTGTGGGACAGTAGATGGTAACTTCTATGTGCCAAAGATGAACAGATGGGGGCGAGGCCCCGGTGACCTAAACGTCAAGCAGTGCGAGGGGACGCCTATGTGGCCCGCGCCGTTGGTGTGGTTCCCCCAGTCGCCTGATGAGGGGGTTGATGGAAGACTCCAGTTTATCAGAGAATCGACGGGCGACGACGCGATGGCGCTGCACGACCTCCAGCTCGTCGGCGGCGTCATGGAGGTAACGATGTGGGAAACGCGCCGGAACATGGTAGACTCTACGCAGGATCTTGTTCTGTAGCGTCTGCAGCCGATGAAGATAGGAGGGGGCCGCACCGCCCCAGACTTCACAGGCGTAATCGAAGATCGGTCGAAGGTAAAGCCGGAAAAGAAGTAGCCCATTCGCGACAGATAAAGCTGAATGCTCGTTCAACACTGGGTAAAGAGCACCCAGGCGGCAGTTGATCTTTGCGCGGACGTCTTCAATATGAAGCCTCCAAGTGAGCTTCTTGTCCATGAGAACGCCAAGGTATTTCACCGTCGTTCGCCAAGGGAGGTCAGTATCGGAAAGTCGCAGCTGGCGGCGGGGCATCGACCTCTTCCAGGTGAAAACGATGGCGTGCGTCTTGGCGGGGTTAAATCCGATACGCCATTTGGCAGCCCAGTCTTCCAACGCGGTGCAGGCACTCTGCAGTCGGGGCACTAAGACCTCGGTCCATCGGCTGCGAGAGTAGATGACCGTGTCGTCCGCATAAACGGCCTTCTCCACACGAGGCACCGTGGGAAGGTCCGACGTGAAGACGGTGTAGAGCACGGGCCCTAGGACAGAGCCCTGGGGAACCCCCGCAGCAATGGGGCGTACCGTGGAGAGTGCGTCACCCACCTTGACACAAAAGGTGCGATCCCGGAGATAGGAGGCGAGAAGCTTCACCAGGTGGACCGGGAAGCCGTAGTGGTGAAGTTTCCAGAGCAGACCCTCGTGCCAAACGCTGTCGAAGGCCTTCTGTACATCAAGAAAGACAGCCCCACAGAACTCCCGCCGGTTGAAGGCCGTTGTAATGTAGTCGACGACACGAAGGACCTGCTGAGCGGTAGAGTGCCCAGGCCGAAAGCCAAATTGCTCTGGCGGCAAGATGGCGTGACGGTGAAGGATGTGCCGGAGCCGTCGGAGAAGGAGGCGCTCGAACAATTTGCTGACATGCGGCAGCAGACTGATAGGGCGATAACTGGAGGGCGACGTCCTGATTTTCCCCGGTTTAGGCACCGCGACCACAATGGAGTGCTTCCAGGCCCGGGGGTAGACGGCAGATGTGAGCACCCAGTTGAAGAAGGCCGCCAGGTAGACGACCGCCGACCAGGGGAGGTGTTTCAGGACCCGGCCCGTGACGTCATCCTGGCCAGGAGCTTTGGACGCTGGGAGTTGCCGGACGCCTTCCAGGACTTCCTCCGGTGTGATGCGGGGGAGTTGGTCGTCACCGTCGACATCGTCGGAGCGAAGGAGGGCAGCGACGTCGCCATGGATGGTGTCGATACGCTGGGGGTCCACCCGATCTTCCAGGGGACGAAAATTCCGTTCGAACCCGTCCGCTATCAGGTTGGCTTTGTCGGCGGGGCTGTACGCCGTTCGGCCATCGACCGTGAGGGGCGGCATGCGGGAGCGGCGGTTCGTCAGCTGCCGGAGGGAGTGCCAGCCCAAAGGATCCGGCGTAAACGACCGAAGTTTGCTCGCCCAGAGCAGGTTGCGGTGATCAGCGATCCCCGCCTTTATGTCCCGGCGGAGCTGATTGATCCTCCTCTTCAAGGCAACATCCCGAGTGATCCGCCATTCCCGGTTCAACCTGTTGCGAGTGCGGATCATAGCGAGGAGGTGTGGCGGCAGATCAGGCGTCCGAAGAGTGGGAGGCCTCGGCGGCGGGGTGGAGGCGTGCAGCGCATCATGGATGGCGTCTGTGAGGTGGTCAATGGAGTCTTCGGCGACTGTCCCGTCGGCGACCATGGCGGTGACGGCGTGGTCCACGTGGTCACGGAAGCGATGCCAGTTAGTCCGGCGCAAGTTTAGGCGGCCCGGGGTGTGTTCCGGGGCGACGCTCAGACGAAAGAGGACAGGCAGATGATTGGAGTTGAGCTCATGGATCACCTCAGCGTCGAGGAAGTGCGGGAGGCCCTTGGTAATGGCGATGTCAAGCACATCCGGCCTGCCAGACGATGGGTAGCAGGTAGGCTCCTCAGGGCCGCAGGCATAGGCGTTAGCTTCCTCGAGAGCCTGGAGGAGTCGGCGGCCGCTGTTGTTAGAGTGCAGTGAATTCCAGGCGGCATGCTTGGAATTGAGATCGCCGGCAATGAACAGCTTCCCAGGGTGGCGGAGGAGTGCTCGAGCATCTGCCAGATCCAAGACTCGGCGCGGACTCCTGTACACGGCGATAAACGTGATCGGACCGGCGTGGGTTTCTACAAGGACCGCCGTCGCTTCGATGAACTCCGTGGCAGGCGGTCGGACAGCATAGTGCCGGATGGAGCGCTTGACAAAGAGAGCAGTGCCGCCGCCCCAAGTCGGTCTGTCCGTGCGATAACAGCAATAGTTCGGGATATTGCTGCGGATGTCGGGTTTGAAGAACGTTTCACTGACCATGCAAATATCGACGTTGTGGTCAGTAAGGAAGTGCTGGAGCTCCCGCAGATCATGCGTCAGATTGTCCGCATTATAAGCGACGATGCGGAGATCAGCCAGGCGTGGAACCCTAGCCATGGCGCGGCGCAACAGAAGAATCCGGAGGAGCCTGGACGGCCTTGCAGATCGCCGAGTCGATGGTGGAGGCGATGAGTGCTGGCAGCTGCGCGAGCTGCTTGGTGACCTCCGTCAGCATAGACGTAACTTGGGTGAGAAGCCCAAGCAGCGTCTGGAGGTCCGATGGCCCTGTAGGTTGTGCAGCCACAGCCGGCGGCGGGGAGGAGGAAGATGGCGCAGGTCCATGGGCGTCCGCAGGCAGGGATGCAGCTGAAGCAGGAGGGCGGTGCACGGCATCCGCCATGCTGATACCCTCCCGAAGTTGAGCGGTGCGTCTTTCCATCAGAGATGGCCAAGTCCTCTTGTCCATCCGTGGCGGGGGCGGACGGCGGCGGCGTCGCTCCGCAGCCGGAGGAGACTTCAGGGTGGGCGGAAGACCACGCTGGCGGCGGCTTTCCTGTTTATGTTTTGCGCAGGAGCGGTAATTCGCCGGGTGGGCCCCGCCGCACAGGCCACAGATCGGCGGGTCTTCAGGCTTGCGGGGGCACTCCTTGCTGGCGTGGCCGCCGCCACACCGCACGCACATGGGAGGCATGGTGCACAGCCTGGAGACGTGTCCAAATCCCTGGCAGCGGAAACACTGGACAGGGCCACGTGATTTCCGCAGCTTCTCGACCGTCACACACAGGTTGTAGAACCGAGTGACCTGGAAGATCTCGCGGTGGGTGGGCGTGTCAGGCAGGATGACCACCCTATGGCCGGTAAGTTGGTTGGTACCCGGCATCCGGTGAAAGTCCACGCGCGTGGCGACGAATCCCATGGACTCGAGCTCTTCTTTGATGTCATCGTTGTGGAGAGACTTCGGGATTTTCTTCATCAGGGCCTTGAGCGTTGGTGGCCGGATAGTCGGGAACGTGTAATTGGGAACGCCGTCACGTCCCAGCTTCTCCATGACGACGACGTAGTCAGCGGTCGCCGAGAGGTGGAGTTTCAGCAAGTCCTCGCCGATTTGTTTGACATGGAAGGGCTGCGTGCAATGCTGCCGCAGCCAGTCACGAAATCTCTTGTAGTCGTCCGTGAAACGAATCACAATGGGCGGGACCTTCGCCGGAGCCGGTGGCGGCTGTTGGGCGGCATCGTCCATGTCAGCGTCAGGGTCGGCACGCTGCTGTGGCGCCTCTGCAGACGCGCGTCGGCGGTCATCACGCTGCCGTTGTTGGTCGGCGAGGGATGCAGCAGCGTCGGCCAGAGTTGCCCCAGTGCCTTGTAGTGGCTCGAACGCATTCGATACAGGGAGCTCCCGAGCGACGATAAGTCGTTGCCGCCGCGCCTGGCGCTTCTTCGGCGGCTGCCGAAATCCGTCATCCTGTGCGTCCCCCCTGGAGGAACGGCTAGCAGGGGAGCGATCGCGGATGGCACCCCTCGCCCCCTCCTCCCGCTGGTGGTGGCGCTCACGCGCATCCACGAGGCTACTTGCTTCAGAGTCAGAAGGGAAGTCCATGTCGGCGTCCATGAGCGGCTCTGCACCTTGGGTACTAATGCTTCCCCTCGGTGCAGGTCGGTCCGTCATAGGCGCACCGGCTGATGGCGGGGCGGCCGACGGGGCAAGCCCCGTCGGACCGCGGCCGGCCGGTGCGGGCGCAGCCGTCGCCGAAGCGGCGGCCGCGCGAGCGCAGAGTAGCACGTCCTCACTGCTCGACATCGCTAACTCGACTGGTAGCAAGCGCGGGAGGCGCGGCGCGGCGGCGCGCAGAGTGGCGGCCGCTCTCTCGGCCGTCCGCGCCCGCCCGCGACACTGGCTGGGCCCTTGTGATTCTCTGCTCTGCTCTGCCGTGCTGTGCTGTGCTTGCGTGCCTGCCGTCCCGCTCGCTCTCGCTCTCGCTCTCGCTGTGTGTTACGCGCGTCGTCGAAATGGCAGATCAGGCGGCTACGAACGAGACTGCTGCGGCACCCGCCGCCACCGGCACTACGAAGAAGGCCAAGTCTGCGTCGTCTGCGAAGAAGCCGCGCGCCAAGCCTGCGCACCCGCGCACCTCTGAGATGGTGACGGCCGCCATCAAGAGTCTGAAGGAGCGCGGCGGGTCGTCGCTGCAGGCGATCAAGAAGTACATAGCCGCGCACTACAAGCTGGACGCGGAGAAGCTGGCGCCGTTTATCAAGAAGTACCTCAAGTCGGCCGTCGTGGCGGGCGAGCTGGTGCAGACGAAGGGGAAGGGCGCGTCCGGCTCGTTCAAGCTTGCCGGCGCCGGCGGCGGGGGGGGCGGCCGAGGGCGGCAAGGCTCGTGCTGGCGGTGCCAAGAAGAAGCGCGCCGCTCCGGCCAGCAAGGAGAAGAAGGGCGCCCGTGCGGCCGGCGCAAAGAAGGCTGGTGGCGTGAAGGCGGCGACCGGTCGGAAGGCGGGCGCCGCCAAGAAGGCGTCTGCGGCGTCGGCCGCTCCCGCGGGTGCGAAGAAGGCGGCTGCGGCCAAGCCGGCCAAGGCCAAGTCGCCGTCGAAGGCGAAGAAGGCCGCCAAGGTTCCGACGAAGAAGCCGAAGGCGCCGCGCCCGAAGAAGGCGACGACGCCGTCTAAGGCGAAGGCTTCGCCCAAGAAGAAGAAGTAGAGTAGAGTAGAGGAGAAAGAGATGGGAAAGGAAGGGTTTGGCGCTTGACCCCGTCGTCCCCACCCCCCGTCGTCGTCTAGTGGCGCGCAAGAGACGCGCGGCCCAAAACGGCCCTTCTCAGGGCCATCAAAGCACGTCGGGGAAGGTTTTGATTGTCGTGTTGCGTTTGGTGTGGGTGTCTGTCTGTATGCCCGTGGGGATGCTGTTTGCGTGCCGTGGTGGTTTGATTGCGGGGGTCGGTGGCGGGTGTGGGCGGCGGTAGCGGTAAGCGGTGTTGTTGTTGTCGTGGTTGATTGTCGCCGTGTTTGTGGCGGCGGCCGACGGTTGGTTTTCTGTCACGTTGTTTTGTTTGAATACGTTGGTTGGCTTGCCTGCGTTCGTTCTTCTCGGATGTGTGTCTTGTCTAGTCGTGTCTGGTCTTTGTTTTGTTTCTTTGTGTGTGTTATGTTTTGCAACGGGGGGCACGTTGAGATGTGGAAGGAGTCGGCGGGGATTTCGGTGGCGTGTAGAGCGAGCGAGCGCGCCTGCCTGGCCGTTGGCCGTCGGAGTGGAGTGCGGGTTTTTTTTGTTTTCGAAACGAAAGCGGCGGCCGGCCAGCCACCCGTGCGGTGTGACGTCGGCCGTTGGGTATTGTGCGCTTTGAGCGCCGGGGAGGGATGATGTGTGATTGTTGCGCGCTGCTAGCAGGCAGGCAGAGTGAGCGGGTGTGTGTGGCGGACGGACGGGAAGTGGTGGTTTTTGTTTTTGGGTTGCGGGGCGAGAGGCAGGCGACCGACAAAGTTTGCTCGCGACGGAGAGATGTTAGTGGCCCTGAAAAGGGCCGTTTTTGTTTGTGCGGTGCGGTGCCGCGGCGCGGTTTAGGCGCGCTCGCCGCGGATGCGGCGCGCGAGCTGGATGTCCTTGGGCATGATGGTGACGCGCTTGGCGTGGATTGCGCACAGGTTGGTGTCTTCGAAGAGGCCGACGAGGTAGGCCTCGCTGGCCTCCTGCAGGGCCATGACTGCGGAGCTCTGGAAGCGCAGGTCGGTCTTGAAGTCCTGGGCGATCTCGCGCACTAGGCGCTGGAATGGCAGCTTGCGGATGAGCAGCTCTGTGCTCTTCTGGTAGCGCCTGATTTCTCGCAGGGCGACGGTGCCCGGCCTGTAGCGGTGGGGCTTCTTGACGCCTCCGGTGGCGGGCGCGCTCTTCCTCGCCGCCTTGGTGGCGAGCTGTTTGCGCGGCGCCTTTCCGCCGGTGGACTTGCGGGCCGTTTGCTTTGTGCGGGCCATGGCGGTAGCGTTGGCGGTAGCGGAGCGGCGTGCGTGGAGGTTAGGTGCGGCGCGGCGTCCGGTGCTGCCTTGACAACGGGCCCGCGCGCCTCCGTGCTGCGCTTATATGCCCTCGGTTGCGCGTGGTGGGGGGAGGGCGGGCCAGAGTCTATATAGGGGGGCGGCGGGCGCGCTGGGCGCAGACCGTAGCCGACTCGCCAGCCGCTGCAGCTGCTGTTTGTGCACGTTTTGCTTTGCCCGAGGAAGGAAGGATGACAGGCCGCGGCAAGGGAGGAAAGGGGCTCGGCAAGGGTGGCGCCAAGCGGCACCGCAAGGTGTTGCGCGACAACATCCAGGGCATCACGAAGCCCGCCATCCGCCGCCTGGCTCGCAGGGGCGGCGTGAAGCGCATCTCTGGTCTGATCTACGAGGAGACCCGCGGGGTGCTGAAGGTGTTCCTGGAGAACGTGATCCGCGACGCGGTGACGTACACTGAGCACGCCAAGCGCAAGACTGTGACGGCCATGGACGTGGTGTACGCCCTGAAGAGGCAGGGGCGCACCCTGTACGGTTTCGGCGGTTAGGCTGCGTCGCAGCGGGCGCTGGCCTTCCCGCGGCCGTGCTTGTGGGTGGGAGAGACTAGAAAACGGCCCTTTTCAGGGCCACCACACTGTTCGGAAGTTGAAAAGTGCGAAAGAGTCTGTGTTGTTGTTGTTGTTGTTGCTGCGTGTGTGTGCGCTGTGTTGTTCGTTTGTTTGTTTGTTTGTTTGTTTGTTTGTTTCTTTCTTTCTTTCCGTTTGAGCGACGTGATGTGGCTGGGAGGGGAGAAGGAAAGGAAACGTGTCATGTGGCTGGCTGTGTGTGGAGCTGCTTCGTTTGTGTTTGTTATTGTGTGTCTTTGTATCGATCGCGACGGAGATGGCGGGCTGTGTGTTGTTGTGCGAGAGAGGCGGTAATTATTTGCTTGCGTGGTTTGGCTCTGTGTGTTTGCGGCGGCGTTGGGGTTTCCGAGGCAAGGCGTGTGGGCATAGGCGGCCGGATCAGCTGTTTCGTTCGTGTCGACGGCCGTTGCGCGCGGGAGTGGAGGGCGGTGTGTCGACACGCCTCCCTTTAACAATGGTCATTATTGCTGCCGTTGTCGTTTGGAAGGCGACTCTGCGACCGTGCAAAATGTGTGTGTGTGTGTGTGTGTGTGTGTGTGTGTGTGTGTGTGTGTGTGTGTGTGCGGGCTGTGTGGACGACAAGATGGCGGACGTGCGCCGGCGGCGGCTGTGCTGTGAAAGTGCAAAGTTGAAACAAAACAAGGTGCGGCGAGGACGACTGAAATTTTGCTTTGGACGTAGGTTTGTGTGGTGGCCCTGAAAAGGGCCGATTGTTGTGGGCCGGGCCGAGCCGAGCCGGCAAAGCGCGTTGCGTGCAGGGGAGCACGCGGCGCTGCGATTGCCTGGCCTCCTTTAGGCCTTCTTCTCGGTCTTCTTTGGCAGCAGGACGGCCTGGATGTTGGGTAGGACACCACCCTGTGCGATGGTGACGCCCGACAGGAGCTTGTTGAGCTCCTCGTCGTTGCGGATGGCAAGCTGCAGGTGGCGCGGGATGATGCGCGTCTTCTTGTTGTCGCGGGCCGCGTTTCCGGCCAGCTCGAGCACCTCAGCCGCGAGGTACTCCATGACGGCGGCGAGGTAGACGGGCGCCCCGGCGCCGACGCGCTCTGCGTAGTTTCCCTTGCGCAGGAGGCGGTGGATTCTGCCGACCGGGAACTGGAGCCCAGCCCTGCTTGAGCGGGACTTTGACTTGCCCTTGACTTTGCCTCCCTTTCCGCGTCCGGACATGGCGATGGGCTAGCGACGGTGCACACGAGAAGGAAACGAAAACGACCGGTGCGAGCGGCAGCGAGTCGAGCAGCGGAGTGCGTGCCGGCGCAGCCGGGGTGGGGGTGCTTTATGGGCTCGGGTGCGGCGGCCGGTTGCGCGCGCGCCCCATTGGTCGGCGGCCGCAACAGGGCGAGCTGGTAAAGGTGCGGCGGCGGCTGGCGGCGGGTGCCACTGTGTGGGGAGACGCTGACTAGAGCGGAGCGCTTGCTACTGGTGTTGCTGCTGCCGCCGTACGTTGGTTCGAGATGCCGCCCAAGACTAGCGGGAAGGCCGCCAAGAAGGCTGGCAAGGCGCAGAAGAACATTTCGAAGGGCGACAAGAAGAAGAAGCGCAAGAGGAAGGAGAGCTATGCCATCTACATCTACAAGGTGCTGAAGCAGGTGCACCCTGACACGGGCATCTCGTCGAAGGCGATGAGCATCATGAACAGCTTCGTGAACGACATTTTCGAGCGCATTGCGGCCGAGGCTTCTCGCCTGGCGCACTACAACAAGCGCTCGACCATCACGTCCCGCGAGATCCAGACCGCTGTGCGGCTGTTGCTGCCTGGCGAGCTGGCCAAGCACGCCGTGAGCGAGGGCACGAAGGCGGTGACCAAGTACACGAGCTCCAAGTAAGGAGGTGGCTCTGGAACGGAAGGAAGGATGGAGAGAGAATGCTCCTCCGTTGCGAGAGCGGCAAAACGGCCCTTTTCAGGGCCACCAACTTGCCTTTTGCGGGAAGGGCGGAATTGTTGTTGTTGTTTGTGTGGACGGCTGTGATGTATGTGTGCATTTTGATTGTGGGTGGGGGGGCGCGTCAAAGCGTGTTGCGCGGGGTACGGCCACGAGGTTGGTCGCCGTGGCGTGGAATGGTGGCACGCCTCGTTGGCGTGGTTTTTGACCCATTTGGTGTTGTTGGTGTGTGTGTTACCTGTCTGCGAGGGGGGACAGTGCGATCGCCGACTTTTGTGTCACCGTAACGACGGCCGTTTGCGGGTTTGTTTTTTGCACATCATACATGGCGAGGGTGAAATGTGAAATGTTGTTTTTTTTTGTGGTTTTTGTTTGCCGCCCACTATTCCCTTTGCTGTACGCCGAGTTTGACAATGGTGCGACGTAACTGCAGCGTGGAGGTGTGTGAGTGACGTTGAAATGAACGTGCCATGAAGACGCATTGTTGTTGCATTGTACTGTACGTGTACGGCGACACGCACGATGATGTACCATTCGACTCTGATTTTTGATAGCCGTGTCTGACTGATTGCGTACGACGCACGCACACCGATGTCGTCATTCAAGATGCACGCGTGTCCAGTGCAGTACAGTAAGCGCGACGCTAGACGACGGCGGCGGCGGCGGCGGCCGTTTTTGGCGAATGTCTGTACACGTGTTTGTCTGTGTCCATCCGGTATGTATTTGTTTGTTTGAAAGTGTTTTGTGTGTCGGTGACGTGGTCCGATCCGTCGCCCCCCTGAGTAACTGTCGATCGGCGCGATAGACCGGCGTCACGCAACTGAACCGAAGTCGTGGGCACACCCGTCATACTGTTGTACACCGTCGCGCTGAGAACGGTAACGACAGGTTGACTTTGATCGGTCGAATGTCTGGGCAGAACGTGAGGAAGGAGGCAAGAGTGCAGGAGGAAAGGACAGAGGGGGGGGGGGCAAAAGAGAGAGGAAGGGAAAAAGGGGAGAAACGCATTCGTAGAGCAACGGAACGTTCCCGTGTCGGAGGCGTATTGGAGCCGCACTGAAATGCGTTTAACGGCGGCGCGGCTGCAAGTGTCTGCCGTGGTGAACGTTACCTTTGACGGCTGCATTGGCCTTTGCTTTTTGCTTTTGCTTTCGCTTTCGCTTTCCCGGTTGTACGTAACGTTTGTTGGTATGGTTGGTTCTGAGGAAGAGTGTGTGACAGTGCCGTGCCGTCCATGTTCGTGTGCCCTCCCATTGTGTGTATGCTATTGTCTGTGTACTTGAATGATGTATGTAGGTGTTAGTGGACGTGTTTTACCAGTGGGGGGAAATGGATCGTCGATAGTTGGCGTCACTCTGTCACGGTCGAGATGACGCACCCTCCGTACAGAAAGGTGTCGGGAAAGTGTGTGTGTGTGTGTGTGTGTGTGTGTGTGTGTGTGTGTGTGTGTGTGCGTGCGTGCGTCCGTGAATTGGCAGTGTTTGGAGGTGGGCGTGCCCTGCATGTGGCCCGGAAGGCTGTTCGTTTGGCGGTAGTGTTGTGTGGACAGGGGAGGGGCATGCGTAACGCTGCTGGCATGGCATTTCGGGAGATGGGAGGGGGCAAACGAGGAAACGAGGAGCGGCGGCCAAAGACGGGACGGGGAGGGGCGCGGTGTGGGTGGCTTGCGCCTGTGCTCGGCGTTGTGGTTTGTGCAAAAGAGGAGGAGAAAAACAATGAGTTGCCAGGGAGGGGAGCGGTGTTGTGTTGTGGTTGTCGTGGTGTAGCCGCAGACGCGGCTGTCAGTGAACGTGGCGAGACGGACGGATGCGCGGAGGGGCGGGGGCGGCGCATTTCGCCGGTGCCGTGCCGTGCCGTGCCATGCCATGCCTGAAAGCCGCGTGGTCGCTGTGTTGTTGGTGGCGTGGGGGCGAGGAGAGTACCGTACGGGTGTGCTTGTGCGCCGGAAATGGCACACTGCGCCTGCCCGTCTTGGAGGCTGATGGCTGTGGTGTGGAAATGGGGCGCGGTGATGTTGAAGCAGTTGAAGAACAGAAAAGAAACCAAGAAGAAAACGGAAGGCGTGATGCGGCGGTGGTGGTGAGAGCGGGAAAAACAAAACAAAACAAAAAAAAAGAAAGAAAAAAAAACAACAAGAAAAAAGAAGGAAAAACAACAAGAAACAAAAAAAGAAAACAAAAAGTCTATCAATATTAAAATGTAAATGGAAATGGAAATGGAAATGGACCCAGGTATAACCTCCCTGCACAAATAGCAGAGAGTCCGATGATAATAAAAATGTGCCAGAATGTTAACGTCCCTACAAAACAAACCCAACGATAATATTAATGAAAGAATGAACCGTATGTAACATTGCAACAGACATAATGGAACCTGATAAATTGTATAAGGGCAGCAGCGTTGACCTTTGGCCCTGTATTCAGAATAAAAAGAGCCAAAGATCGTTACCCCAATGAAAAAGACACTGAAACACGTATGTAACATAGCAGCGATGGCGAGACATTGTAGCATCTGTGACCAGAGAGTTTGCGCTGGACCGCGCGAGTGTTGCGAGCGGTTCTCAGTCAGTCAGTCAGTCAGTCAGTCAGTCAGTCAGTCGTTGCGAGTCTGTAGCTCTGTCTAGTTGAGGGCTGTACTCTGTCAGTAGTCGTCGCGTGCAGTACGCTAATAGTCGTCATGCAGAGCGGTCGGTCAGTAGTAGCAGCCGAGTGCGGTTGTGTGATGTAGGCGGTCGGCAACACTGGTCAAGATGGTGAAGGAGGTATACTGTTAATTAATATAATCATTAGATAATGAAAAATTATATTTATTGTAATTAATTCTCCAACAAGTTCCCCAAAAATAATTTTTATTTCAAAAGCATTTTTCAAAAATGTAATGTTTTATTGAACTAAAGAGTTCGTTGCACTTCCCATTTCATTCCACTTCTTTGAAGAAAAATTTCACTAAAATCACAAAAAAAGAGAATATTATTATTTGCAATGCAGTTCCTCCAAGCGCTGCGCAACAACAAGAGCAGAAATGTGACATCCATTTATTCTGAGGTAAGACTTTAATTCTGATTGTTTTGCACAGGGCCAAAGACCGATATTTCGGCTCAATTGAAGTTTCTTGTCACTGAACGGACTTTAAATGTTGTGAAGAATTTATATTTGAGTCGGATTGCGAATTTCACATTTTTGTTGCCATTTTCAATACCTCTCATTGTGGGCGAGGTTACAATTAGCGCAATGTCCATTAGCATCCGTAAATAACATTGTCCATTATTTTAAATTTTGCGGGGAGGTTACAACACACAAAAAAAAAAAAAAAAACAAAAAAGTTGCATTTATATCCGCTCCTCAATTGTAGATACCCCTTACACAGCTGTGTGCAATGAATGAGTGCTGGCTGGTAATTAATTGCACTCCTTGGAGGGAAATGCCATAGGAAGTAGTCTTTAAAAAGTGAATGTTTTTCGTTAAAAGACAAAAGTTGCTTTAGAAAAAAGTAATAGTGGGGCTTTTGTTGTTGAACAAAATAAGTACAATGAACATACGTTATCAGATTTGCGCAATGCAGCTTCACACTACCTTTTGATTATAACACAATATACTATACATCGTCCCGAACCGTGACCAGAGTCGCGAGACGAGCAGAGCACGCCGCCGACGCCCGCTCAGTACAACCGTCCACCCGCTACTACTGTCGACCGACTACTACCTCTCCCGACTCGCGCTACAATATATATAACAACTGTTCCTGGCGACCCGGTGCGTGCCACTACTGTCGTCTGGCGCGGTCCAAGCGCCGACTAGCAACGATAAATAACTCTCTGGTCAGACAGAGATGCTGTCATGCCTCGCCATCGCTCTGGTAACGAATACATACGTGTTGCAGCGTGCGTACCACCGGAACACGCAGTGGCGGAGCCAAAGACTGTGTTGTCGAGGTCGAGTGCGAGCGGGAAGAGAGGCAGCGTCGGCACGGAGATGCAAGCGAGCGAGACGCACGGGGGCTGCGGCGTGGCGCGTTTGCGGTCGGCGCCTTTGGTGGCAACGGCCGGGACAAGCAGCGGTGTATGGTGTGGTGCGGGGCGGACAGGGGCGGCGGTGGACGGGGAGGAGGCGGCGCGACGACGGCATGGGGGCGAAAACGGGACGGGGGACGGCGGATGTTGAGAGGCGTCACGCGCGGACAGGACACAGGACACAGACACAGAGACACACAGATTGGAAAGGGAGGGTGCGCGGTAGTAGTTGGGAATGTGCGTACCGTGCGGGATGGGAGTGGGCGAGGAACACGGTCGTGGCCCCTGTTTGTGGGTGCGTGTGATGACGTCGGTGTGTTGTGGGAAGGGAAGGTGCTGTGGCGGCGGCGCGTAATGGGCGTAGGCCGAAAAGAGAAAGGAACGTGGGCAGTGTGTTGGCAAGCGTCGGTTCGACTGCGACGTTGATGGGCAGGGCAAGGTTAATGGTGGTAGGAGTAGGCGTGTGGGCGCAAAAAATCTGCCGCTGCAGGCGGTGCCGTAACCGCCATGGGGCGGGAAGGAGAGAGGGCCAAAGAAAGAAAGAAAGAAGAAAACAAAATAAAAAAAAAAAAAGGAGGGGGGGGGGGGCGAAAGGAAGGCAGGAAGGACAAGAGGCGAGGCGACGGCTTGCTTTGTGTATCGGTCGGTCTCTGGCTATGCTTCGTTTTCTGCAGCAGGGTCGGTGCGCGGCGTGGCTCGCGGCAGTGGGAACGCCTGGCGGCTGGACGGCCAGCAATGCGGTTGGATGGGCGGCCACAGCACCGCACCTGTGCCCGAGGAGGAGACGCTGGCGGCGGGCCCTGAGGTGAGGCCGGCTCGGCTCGGCTGGGGCTGTGGATGTGTAGGTGTGCGCCGCTGCTGCAACAACGAGTAAAACGCGAGAAGAAGGGATGGCGGTAGAGAGAAAAAAAAAAAAAAGGTCGTGTTGTGTTGATGCGCAGGCAGACGCGTACAGAGAGACGAGCCCGGTCTGCAGCAGGGTGTGGCCGTGCCGAGTGCAGAGCAGCGGCGGCTCGGTTCGGTTCGGTTCGGCCCGGCGGGCCGCGCTGTTGTCGCGGACGTGAGCGCCCCCTGGCGGGTGGCCGGAGGCGGCGCGGCGTGTTGGACGTGTGGCTGGTGGCAGTGCACAATTTGCGAGTGGCTGGCGGTGTGGCGTGGCGGTTGGCGCGTCGGGCGGCGGAGAGGGAGAGAGAGGAGAGGTATGTGTTGCGGGCGCCCTTTGCTGCGCTGCGTCGTTGCGTGTGCCGTACAGGGCGGGCGCTTGTCGACTGTGTGGGCGGTGTGGCGAATTGGCGTGAAACGGCTGCCGAGAGGTGTGTGGTAGCGAGCCGGTCGGTGTCAGTGCGAAGGGGAATGTGCGTGCGTTTGGCGGTTTCGGTGTGCTTTTTGCGGCGTGAGAGTGGGAATTAGTGGGGCCGGCTGTTGTGTTTGTTCCTTGTGTCTTGTGTCGTGTAGGTAGCTTGATGGCAACGTGGAAGGACGCCGGTTTCGTTTCGAGCCTTGCGTGTGGTTGTCGACGTTGACTGGTTGGCGTGTGCCGATGCACGTGCATGTGTGGGTCGCGAGTGCGTTTTTGGCTGGCTGTGTGTGTGTGTGTGTTTTGGGGGGGAAGGGGGAGGCGGTGGTGAAAGTGCAGTCGTTGCCACGGGCGTCGTCGGGTCGGGTGGGGCTGGGGCTGTGCGTCGTGGCGGAAAGGTGGTAGGTTGCGGGAAGCGAGCCCGTCGTTGACGGTGTCGCGTGAGTTGTGAATCGAGTGGGGCGCGGGGCGCGGGGCGCGGGACAGGAGCAGCGTGCCGCTGCGTCGTGGTCGTCAGCAGAGGCTGTGCGTGTGCTTGTCCTTTTTGTGGGCGGTTCGTGCGAGGCGTTTTTGTTTTGTGTTGCCCTAGTTGTTAGTTTATTTTGTTTGTGTTTGTTATTTTGAGACGACGACTGGTTGGTGGCGTGCGCGCGAAGTGGCGGTGTGCGCTTCCCGTGTCGTTTGTGTTGTTTTTTTTTTGTTTTTGTTTTTGTGTGTTTTTTTTTGCACTGGGCCCCGGGGGGTGGGTGGGTGCGTGCGTGTGTGTCGATTGCCGGCTGGCGAAAGGTGCGCCATCGGCGGGGTGGGTCGCCGGCACGAGTAGAGGCGGCGGCGTTGTTGCTGTTGTTGTGTGGTGTTTGTTTTGTTCGGCTGTGTCGGCGAGCTGTGTTGCGGTGCGTGTGAATGGTGGTGCAAAAGTGCTGGCGTTGGGGCTGCGACTGCGACGGCGGCGAGCCGCGGGCGCGCATGATAGTGATGTTGTGAACAGCGGCTGTGTACGGTAGTGGTGTTGTTGTAGCACGACGTGCATCCGGGCCGGCGCGGAAAGCGCAGTTGCGGGCGGTTGCCCTTCGGTGCCAGCCATGTCGCGTGAGCGGCGGGTTGCTGTGGTGTCGACACGTGGTGCTCTGGGTTGTTGTGTGGTGCCCTTTGGCCGGTGGGGGTGGTTCGCGTGCGTCTCGTTCGCGCTCGGTATCTGGTCGTGGTCGTGCTGCTCCCCCGTCTGTCGGCGGTTTTCGACGTCGTCTGTACGTTTTTGTCCGTTTGCGGCGGTGCCTGCCGACGTCGTCCCGTCGCGACCTTTCAACCGAAAGTGTGGCGCCCGAAGGTGAACGAACGTAACCCTGACCTCGGCGCTTTACGCTGAGCCGAGCGAACCGAACCGAACCTAACCTGTGGTGTGGTGAGGTGAGCTCAGCCTGTGAGCCCCAAACGTCTACGTAAGGTAAGCTGTCCGGCGGCTCACGCCTCACGTTTTGAACGCTTTTTTAACCTACGTTTGACGCTTCTTAACCTAGCACTGACCCCTTAACCTAACGTGTAACGTAACCTAACGTAACCTAACCTAACCTAACCTAACCTAACCTAACCTAACCTAACCTCTGACGCCTGACGTGTTTGAATGCTTAACCTAAGTTTGACGCTTAACCTAACCCAAGTCCCCTTAACCTAACCCACGTCCACCTAACCTAACCGAACCTAACCTAGACGTGTAAACGTAATGTGTAACGCGCAACGTGTAAGGTCGGCTGTCGTGTGTGCTGACGGCAGATTGGGTTGGTCTGTAGATTCGGATTGCGGTTTGCCTCGGTCGAGGGGTTGGGTCGGAAGCGGCGAGGGGCGGCGGCGCCTGTTGCGCAGGCGGCGTCCGTTTGCGGCGGGCAATTGTTGAGAAACGGCTGTGAATGTTGGCGGGCGAGAGGAGGAGGACGGCGCGCGATGTGGCCCGACGGCTGCGGGCCGATCGGGAAACGGCGGGAGGGCGACGGAAGGCGATGGGGCGGCGGAGGCGCGTTTGCACGGCCGTCATCGCCGCACGCCTCGGCTTGTGTGGCTGTGGCGCCGGCCGCGCTGGCCGGGCTGCCGCGGCGACGGTGTGGGAGTTTTGCCGAAGGTTTGGCCATTGTGGCGGGTCGTCGGCTGGGGCTGTGGGGGCGGCATTTGGGCGGGGGCGGCGATTCTCGGCGGGCCGACCCAGGCTGTAGCGCGCGGTAGCTGCAGTTTGGCCGTGGTTTGCGGCGCTGCCGTGGCGACTGGTTGGCGACTGTGGTGTGGCTGTGTGTAGCCCCATCCTCGGTGGTTTGAAAGGCGCGGGCGGTTGTGGCGCAGCTTTGGGGCTGCTCCGCACAGGCTGTCGGACGTTGGGCGGTAGCAAGCGCGGGAGGCGCGGCGCGGCGGCGCGCAGAGTGGCGGCCGCTCTCTCGGCCGTCCGCGCCCGCCCGCGACACTGGCTGGGCCCTTGTGATTCTCTGCTCATTCGGAGTTAGTCTTCCGACGAGAGCGGACGTGTCGCGCGAGAGCTCGTTATGTCTACGGACGCTACTCCGGCTGAGGGTGTGGCGGATCGCCGTCCGGCGGAGAATACTTCGTCGGCGGCCTCATCCGGCCCCCCACCTATGATGACCAGGCAACGCCTCCGTGAGAACGATCTGTTGACGACCTGTGCAAGGACTTTGGATATCGGTATGGATTGCACTCCTGATTCTTCAGGCGACGATGACGACGGCCACCAGCAGCATAGTCGTAAGCGCACCGGCGACGCCGCCACCGAAGCAGATGACGGTTTCCGGAAGCCACCAAAGAAGAAGGTCTCGAAGCAGCCGCAGCGGCGGCCTGACACGGACGCGGTGCCAACGTCTAACCGCTACGACGTCATTCAAGACGGCGCGGACGGCGTTCCACCGCCCCAGCAGCAGCAGCAACAGCAGGGGGCGCAGCAGCAACCGTCCCAACCTCAGCTGCAGCGGAAGGTGCCGCCCATTGTGTTGCAGTTTAAGAATTCCTACAAGCAACTGCACACGTGGTTAAAGGAACATTGTAAGCAGTCATTTACTGCCAAGCAGACGGGGGGTGATACCCTCAAACTCAGCCTCTCCTGTACTGAGGATTATGTGACTGTAATGGATATGGTTGGGCGAGAGGGTATCCCCATGTATACCTATCCAGCGGTATGTCCGCCGACTCTGAAGGCGCTGTTGAAGCACATTCCGGCGTCTCTCACCCATGACGAACTGAAGGAAGAACTGGAGGACCTCGGCTTCGTCGCGACGGTGGTGGATTACCATCGTATGCCCGGGACCAATCAGCTTACTGGCCACCGCGTCGTCGTCCTGCAGGACACTCCTCGGCATCGGGAAATATTCCAGCTAACCAGGATTTACGACCTCTCCGTCACCGTGGAACGTCTGCGGAAGTCCCGTGGCCCGGTCCAATGCTTCCGGTGCCAAGGGTTCAACCACGTGGCCCGTCACTGCACTATGCCGCCTATGTGCGTCAAGTGTGGTGCTGGCCACGACAGCCGCCTTTGTCCACGAAGCAAGGAAGAGCCGCCCGTCTGTGGCCTGTGTGGAGGCAGTCATCCTGCCAATTTTCGTTCCTGCGCGAAGCATAAGGAGGCTAGCCGTCGGCAGCGGGGTCTTCCTCCCGTCCCGCCTTCCCGACGTGCTGATACCCGCCGGCGGCGCCAACCGCCGCCCACACGGCCGGCCACTGACAACCGTACGTGGCCCTCCCTCATGGAACGCCGGTCCGCGAGGATCCAGCCCGGTATCACAGTGGCCGATGCCCTGAAGGGCGTCTCCCACCCACGGGCTACTGCAGCTGCCGAGGTGCCAAGCGTCCCGCCGCCTCTTCCGCGCCAGGACCGCCAGCCAGCTTCTCCTTCACCCACTGCGGTGCCTACTGTTGGGCTCCATGACGTTTTCCAGCTGCTGCAGCATCTGACCACGATGGTGACCGAGTTGACCCATGCCATCGTCAACCTGCCTGCAACCATCGCCGCCACGGTGGAGGCGACGATCTCACGCAGCCTTCAGGCTCCTACTGCAGACACTTCCGTAGCCCAGCATGCCTAGACGCCGCCGCTTGGATGATTTCCGCATCGTGGCTTATAACGCCGCCAACCTCACCTACGACCTTGAGGAGCTCCGGCAGTTCTTGTTTGAACATGACGTGGACATATGCCTGGTGAATGAGACGTTTCTCAAACCAGGCATCCGCTCCAACATCGCAAATTACCGATGCTTTCGGACCGACAGACCGACGCAGGGGGGTGGCACGGCGATCTTCATCCGCTCCTCCATCCCGCATTGTGAAATTCAACCGCCTGCCATCGGGTCTATAGAAGTCACTGCTGTCCAGGTTGAAACAGCCACTGGACCAGTCACGTTTATGGCTGTCTACCGGAGCCCTCGCCGCCAGCTCCTCATCGATGATGCCCGTCTCCTTCTACGGACTCCAGGCAAATATTTCATCGCAGGTGACCTCAATTGCAAACATGCGGCCTGGAATTCATTGGTCACTAATCGTAATGGGCGCCTTCTACTCCAGGCCACTGAAGAGGTGAATGCGTATGTCTGTGGTCCCGTGGAGCCAACGTGTTATCCAAGCAGAGGGAGGCCTGACGTACTTGACATCGCTATTACTCGGGGACTTAATCAGTTCCTGACTGCTGACGTTCTCCACGCCCTGAACTCCGACCACCTGCCAGTTCTCTTTCAACTGGACGTCGCCCCGGTGCAGAGTACAGGCCGCCTCAATCTCAACCGCACGGACTGGCCGTGCTTTCAGCGTCGAGTTACTGCAGCCCTGCAGCGACAGGTGGATGGCGTCGGAGTTCACGAGGCCTCTGCAGCCCAGTTTGCTGATACACTCACAGCAGCTCTGGTGGGAGCGACGCCCCGCCCGCGCACCAGCACAGTCGCATCTTCCGCTCTCCCAGCGGAAATCCTCCAGGACATCCGCACACGTAATCGCCTCTGCAAGGAATGGCGTGTGACCAGGGACCCACAGCTGAAGCGCCACATCAACAGCCTGCGCCGTGACATCAAGGCCGCAATTGTCCAGCATAAGAATCGACGCTGGGCTGAGAAACTGCAGGCGTTCACCCCTGACCCCATGCACTGGAATGCGGTCCGCTTTTTTACGAAGCGCAGGACACGGATGCCCCCTCTTGCAACACCGACTGGGACGGCCTATCTACATGAGGATAAGGCGAATCTCCTTGCGGACATCTTTCAGGAGAATTTTACCCCCCTTCAAGAAGATGTGGACCAGCTACACGTCGACCAGGTTGACGCAGCGGTGCAGACCATCCTCCACGGGGACGGGGAGGAGGACCGTGACGACATACCACCTATTTCAGTGGCCGAAGTCCGTGCAAGCATCAAGGCTCTCCCGGCGTCCAAGGCTCCAGGTGTTGACGACGTTACCGGCCGGGTCCTGAAGAACCTGCCGCTCCTGGCTGTGGTTCATCTCACTGCCATCTTCAATTGGGTTCTGCGGACTCGCACCTACCCTGCAGCGTGGAAGCACTCCATCGTTATTGCTGTTCCTAAGCCGGGCAAGGATCGGAAGGACCCAAAATCCTACCGGCCTATCAGTTTGCTTCCGCACATCAGCAAGCTGTTTGAGCGGCTTCTTCTTCAGCGACTCCGGACCATCCTGGATATTCGGGAAATCCTCCCCCCGGAACAGTTTGGATTCCGCAGCGGCCACTCCACGACCCAGCAGATTGTACGTGTTGTGGAGTACATCACTCGCGCCTTCAACAACCGGGAGTACTGTGGAGCGGTTCTTCTAGATGTCACGAAGGCCTTTGACAGTGTTTGGCATGCTGGACTTCTCTGGAAGATGGACCACCTTGGCATTCCCCGAGCGTACGTGCGCCTCATTGCGTCGTACCTGCAGCACCGTACTTTTGCTGTCCGCGTTGACGCGGCTCTCTCCACTGCCAGACCTATCGTCGCCGGGGTGCCGCAGGGCTCCGTCCTGGGCCCCGTCCTTTATACTATATTTACCTCGGACCTTCCGACGTCGCCCCGAGTGGAGAAAGCCGTCTACGCCGACGATACGATGCTCTACACCAGGAGCCGGTGGCATGCCGCCATGCATTCCCGGTTGCAGCAGGCATGCGACGACCTCGAGATCTGGGCAGCTCGCTGGCGCATCCGGTTCAACCCCCTGAAGACGCAGGCCATCGTCTTTACGAGGAAGACGACGATGCCGGCCCCGCCACTTCGACTCTATGGGACCGCCCTCCCCTGGCAGAAGACCGTCCGGTACCTGGGCGTTATCATGGACGATCGCCTACTGTGGAAGCCACACATCGACGCCGTGCGTGCCAAAGTCCACCAGCGGATGGGTGCGCTGTACCCGTTCCTTAATGAAGGGTCTGAACTCTCCATCCGGAATGGCCTCCTCATCTTCCGCTTATTTATACGACCAATTGTGGACTACGCGTGTGAGGCCTGGGGCAATGCGGCTCCCACGCATATTCAGCGTCTTCAGGCGCAACAGAATAAGATCCTCCGGCGGGTCTTCCATGTACACCCGCAGTTTCCGCATCAATACCTCCACCATGCAGCTGATGAACTGGAAGTGATGCCCCGCATCCAGCAGAATGCCGGCCGTTTTTACCGACGGTCGCGCGCCTCTGCCAATCCCCTCATTCGAGACGTTGGCGCACCTCAAGATGTTCGTGACCGCTATCAGCGGCCTGTTGCACTCCTCGACCGCTGAGACTCGGGAGTGCACCCAGCGGACGCTGCTTGCAGCTCCGTCCCTATGATTTTCTTTTTATGATCCCGCATACCCCGATGCCATACAACAAATAAAGAAGTTCAACACACCCTTTCTCCTCTGACGAATGCAGGCAATGCCGTCAGGTAAATCCTGTGTTGCTCTCCTCTTCTTGGGACATAACGACTGGCGGATGGGATTCTCTGCTCTGCTCTGCCGTGCTGTGCTGTGCTTGCGTGCCTGCCGTCCCGCTCGCTCTCGCTCTCGCTCTCGCTGTGTGTTACGCGCGTCGTCGAAATGGCAGATCAGGCGGCTACGAACGAGACTGCTGCGGCACCCGCCGCCACCGGCACTACGAAGAAGGCCAAGTCTGCGTCGTCTGCGAAGAAGCCGCGCGCCAAGCCTGCGCACCCGCGCACCTCTGAGATGGTGACGGCCGCCATCAAGAGTCTGAAGGAGCGCGGCGGGTCGTCGCTGCAGGCGATCAAGAAGTACATAGCCGCGCACTACAAGCTGGACGCGGAGAAGCTGGCGCCGTTTATCAAGAAGTACCTCAAGTCGGCCGTCGTGGCGGGCGAGCTGGTGCAGACGAAGGGGAAGGGCGCGTCCGGCTCGTTCAAGCTTGCCGGCGCCGGCGGCGGGGGGGCGGCCGAGGGCGGCAAGGCTCGTGCTGGCGGTGCCAAGAAGAAGCGCGCCGCTCCGGCCAGCAAGGAGAAGAAGGGCGCCCGTGCGGCCGGCGCAAAGAAGGCTGGTGGCGTGAAGGCGGCGACCGGTCGGAAGGCGGGCGCCGCCAAGAAGGCGTCTGCGGCGTCGGCCGCTCCCGCGGGTGCGAAGAAGGCGGCTGCGGCCAAGCCGGCCAAGGCCAAGTCGCCGTCGAAGGCGAAGAAGGCCGCCAAGGTTCCGACGAAGAAGCCGAAGGCGCCGCGCCCGAAGAAGGCGACGACGCCGTCTAAGGCGAAGGCTTCGCCCAAGAAGAAGAAGTAGAGTAGAGTAGAGGAGAAAGAGATGGGAAAGGAAGGGTTTGGCGCTTGACCCCGTCGTCCCCACCCCCCGTCGTCGTCTAGTGGCGCGCAAGAGACGCGCGGCCCAAAACGGCCCTTCTCAGGGCCATCAAAGCACGTCGGGGAAGGTTTTGATTGTCGTGTTGCGTTTGGTGTGGGTGTCTGTCTGTATGCCCGTGGGGATGCTGTTTGCGTGCCGTGGTGGTTTGATTGCGGGGGTCGGTGGCGGGTGTGGGCGGCGGTAGCGGTAAGCGGTGTTGTTGTTGTCGTGGTTGATTGTCGCCGTGTTTGTGGCGGCGGCCGACGGTTGGTTTTCTGTCACGTTGTTTTGTTTGAATACGTTGGTTGGCTTGCCTGCGTTCGTTCTTCTCGGATGTGTGTCTTGTCTAGTCGTGTCTGGTCTTTGTTTTGTTTCTTTGTGTGTGTTATGTTTTGCAACGGGGGGCACGTTGAGATGTGGAAGGAGTCGGCGGGGATTTCGGTGGCGTGTAGAGCGAGCGAGCGCGCCTGCCTGGCCGTTGGCCGTCGGAGTGGAGTGCGGGTTTTTTTTGTTTTCGAAACGAAAGCGGCGGCCGGCCAGCCACCCGTGCGGTGTGACGTCGGCCGTTGGGTATTGTGCGCTTTGAGCGCCGGGGAGGGATGATGTGTGATTGTTGCGCGCTGCTAGCAGGCAGGCAGAGTGAGCGGGTGTGTGTGGCGGACGGACGGGAAGTGGTGGTTTTTGTTTTTGGGTTGCGGGGCGAGAGGCAGGCGACCGACAAAGTTTGCTCGCGACGGAGAGATGTTAGTGGCCCTGAAAAGGGCCGTTTTTGTTTGTGCGGTGCGGTGCCGCGGCGCGGTTTAGGCGCGCTCGCCGCGGATGCGGCGCGCGAGCTGGATGTCCTTGGGCATGATGGTGACGCGCTTGGCGTGGATTGCGCACAGGTTGGTGTCTTCGAAGAGGCCGACGAGGTAGGCCTCGCTGGCCTCCTGCAGGGCCATGACTGCGGAGCTCTGGAAGCGCAGGTCGGTCTTGAAGTCCTGGGCGATCTCGCGCACTAGGCGCTGGAATGGCAGCTTGCGGATGAGCAGCTCTGTGCTCTTCTGGTAGCGCCTGATTTCTCGCAGGGCGACGGTGCCCGGCCTGTAGCGGTGGGGCTTCTTGACGCCTCCGGTGGCGGGCGCGCTCTTCCTCGCCGCCTTGGTGGCGAGCTGTTTGCGCGGCGCCTTTCCGCCGGTGGACTTGCGGGCCGTTTGCTTTGTGCGGGCCATGGCGGTAGCGTTGGCGGTAGCGGAGCGGCGTGCGTGGAGGTTAGGTGCGGCGCGGCGTCCGGTGCTGCCTTGACAACGGGCCCGCGCGCCTCCGTGCTGCGCTTATATGCCCTCGGTTGCGCGTGGTGGGGGGAGGGCGGGCCAGAGTCTATATAGGGGGGCGGCGGGCGCGCTGGGCGCAGACCGTAGCCGACTCGCCAGCCGCTGCAGCTGCTGTTTGTGCACGTTTTGCTTTGCCCGAGGAAGGAAGGATGACAGGCCGCGGCAAGGGAGGAAAGGGGCTCGGCAAGGGTGGCGCCAAGCGGCACCGCAAGGTGTTGCGCGACAACATCCAGGGCATCACGAAGCCCGCCATCCGCCGCCTGGCTCGCAGGGGCGGCGTGAAGCGCATCTCTGGTCTGATCTACGAGGAGACCCGCGGGGTGCTGAAGGTGTTCCTGGAGAACGTGATCCGCGACGCGGTGACGTACACTGAGCACGCCAAGCGCAAGACTGTGACGGCCATGGACGTGGTGTACGCCCTGAAGAGGCAGGGGCGCACCCTGTACGGTTTCGGCGGTTAGGCTGCGTCGCAGCGGGCGCTGGCCTTCCCGCGGCCGTGCTTGTGGGTGGGAGAGACTAGAAAACGGCCCTTTTCAGGGCCACCACACTGTTCGGAAGTTGAAAAGTGCGAAAGAGTCTGTGTTGTTGTTGTTGTTGTTGCTGCGTGTGTGTGCGCTGTGTTGTTCGTTTGTTTGTTTGTTTGTTTGTTTGTTTGTTTCTTTCTTTCTTTCCGTTTGAGCGACGTGATGTGGCTGGGAGGGGAGAAGGAAAGGAAACGTGTCATGTGGCTGGCTGTGTGTGGAGCTGCTTCGTTTGTGTTTGTTATTGTGTGTCTTTGTATCGATCGCGACGGAGATGGCGGGCTGTGTGTTGTTGTGCGAGAGAGGCGGTAATTATTTGCTTGCGTGGTTTGGCTCTGTGTGTTTGCGGCGGCGTTGGGGTTTCCGAGGCAAGGCGTGTGGGCATAGGCGGCCGGATCAGCTGTTTCGTTCGTGTCGACGGCCGTTGCGCGCGGGAGTGGAGGGCGGTGTGTCGACACGCCTCCCTTTAACAATGGTCATTATTGCTGCCGTTGTCGTTTGGAAGGCGACTCTGCGACCGTGCAAAATGTGTGTGTGTGTGTGTGTGTGTGTGTGTGTGTGTGTGTGTGCGGGCTGTGTGGACGACAAGATGGCGGACGTGCGCCGGCGGCGGCTGTGCTGTGAAAGTGCAAAGTTGAAACAAAACAAGGTGCGGCGAGGACGACTGAAATTTTGCTTTGGACGTAGGTTTGTGTGGTGGCCCTGAAAAGGGCCGATTGTTGTGGGCCGGGCCGAGCCGAGCCGGCAAAGCGCGTTGCGTGCAGGGGAGCACGCGGCGCTGCGATTGCCTGGCCTCCTTTAGGCCTTCTTCTCGGTCTTCTTTGGCAGCAGGACGGCCTGGATGTTGGGTAGGACACCACCCTGTGCGATGGTGACGCCCGACAGGAGCTTGTTGAGCTCCTCGTCGTTGCGGATGGCAAGCTGCAGGTGGCGCGGGATGATGCGCGTCTTCTTGTTGTCGCGGGCCGCGTTTCCGGCCAGCTCGAGCACCTCAGCCGCGAGGTACTCCATGACGGCGGCGAGGTAGACGGGCGCCCCGGCGCCGACGCGCTCTGCGTAGTTTCCCTTGCGCAGGAGGCGGTGGATTCTGCCGACCGGGAACTGGAGCCCAGCCCTGCTTGAGCGGGACTTTGACTTGCCCTTGACTTTGCCTCCCTTTCCGCGTCCGGACATGGCGATGGGCTAGCGACGGTGCACACGAGAAGGAAACGAAAACGACCGGTGCGAGCGGCAGCGAGTCGAGCAGCGGAGTGCGTGCCGGCGCAGCCGGGGTGGGGGTGCTTTATGGGCTCGGGTGCGGCGGCCGGTTGCGCGCGCGCCCCATTGGTCGGCGGCCGCAACAGGGCGAGCTGGTAAAGGTGCGGCGGCGGCTGGCGGCGGGTGCCACTGTGTGGGGAGACGCTGACTAGAGCGGAGCGCTTGCTACTGGTGTTGCTGCTGCCGCCGTACGTTGGTTCGAGATGCCGCCCAAGACTAGCGGGAAGGCCGCCAAGAAGGCTGGCAAGGCGCAGAAGAACATTTCGAAGGGCGACAAGAAGAAGAAGCGCAAGAGGAAGGAGAGCTATGCCATCTACATCTACAAGGTGCTGAAGCAGGTGCACCCTGACACGGGCATCTCGTCGAAGGCGATGAGCATCATGAACAGCTTCGTGAACGACATTTTCGAGCGCATTGCGGCCGAGGCTTCTCGCCTGGCGCACTACAACAAGCGCTCGACCATCACGTCCCGCGAGATCCAGACCGCTGTGCGGCTGTTGCTGCCTGGCGAGCTGGCCAAGCACGCCGTGAGCGAGGGCACGAAGGCGGTGACCAAGTACACGAGCTCCAAGTAAGGAGGTGGCTCTGGAACGGAAGGAAGGATGGAGAGAGAATGCTCCTCCGTTGCGAGAGCGGCAAAACGGCCCTTTTCAGGGCCACCAACTTGCCTTTTGCGGGAAGGGCGGAATTGTTGTTGTTGTTTGTGTGGACGGCTGTGATGTATGTGTGCATTTTGATTGGGGGGCGCGTCAAAGCGTGTTGCGCGGGGTACGGCCACGAGGTTGGTCGCCGTGGCGTGGAATGGTGGCACGCCTCGTTGGCGTGGTTTTTGACCCATTTGGTGTTGTTGGTGTGTGTGTTACCTGTCTGCGAGGGGGGACAGTGCGATCGCCGACTTTTGTGTCACCGTAACGACGGCCGTTTGCGGGTTTGTTTTTTGCACATCATACATGGCGAGGGTGAAATGTGAAATGTTGTTTTTTTTTGTGGTTTTTGTTTGCCGCCCACTATTCCCTTTGCTGTACGCCGAGTTTGACAATGGTGCGACGTAACTGCAGCGTGGAGGTGTGTGAGTGACGTTGAAATGAACGTGCCATGAAGACGCATTGTTGTTGCATTGTACTGTACGTGTACGGCGACACGCACGATGATGTACCATTCGACTCTGATTTTTGATAGCCGTGTCTGACTGATTGCGTACGACGCACGCACACCGATGTCGTCATTCAAGATGCACGCGTGTCCAGTGCAGTACAGTAAGCGCGACGCTAGACGACGGCGGCGGCGGCGGCGGCCGTTTTTGGCGAATGTCTGTACACGTGTTTGTCTGTGTCCATCCGGTATGTATTTGTTTGTTTGAAAGTGTTTTGTGTGTCGGTGACGTGGTCCGATCCGTCGCCCCCCTGAGTAACTGTCGATCGGCGCGATAGACCGGCGTCACGCAACTGAACCGAAGTCGTGGGCACACCCGTCATACTGTTGTACACCGTCGCGCTGAGAACGGTAACGACAGGTTGACTTTGATCGGTCGAATGTCTGGGCAGAACGTGAGGAAGGAGGCAAGAGTGCAGGAGGAAAGGACAGAGGGGGGGGGGCAAAAGAGAGAGGAAGGGAAAAAGGGGAGAAACGCATTCGTAGAGCAACGGAACGTTCCCGTGTCGGAGGCGTATTGGAGCCGCACTGAAATGCGTTTAACGGCGGCGCGGCTGCAAGTGTCTGCCGTGGTGAACGTTACCTTTGACGGCTGCATTGGCCTTTGCTTTTTGCTTTTGCTTTCGCTTTCGCTTTCCCGGTTGTACGTAACGTTTGTTGGTATGGTTGGTTCTGAGGAAGAGTGTGTGACAGTGCCGTGCCGTCCATGTTCGTGTGCCCTCCCATTGTGTGTATGCTATTGTCTGTGTACTTGAATGATGTATGTAGGTGTTAGTGGACGTGTTTTACCAGTGGGGGGAAATGGATCGTCGATAGTTGGCGTCACTCTGTCACGGTCGAGATGACGCACCCTCCGTACAGAAAGGTGTCGGGAAAGTGTGTGTGTGTGTGTGTGTGTGTGTGTGTGTGTGTGTGTGTGTGTGTGCGTGCGTGCGTCCGTGAATTGGCAGTGTTTGGAGGTGGGCGTGCCCTGCATGTGGCCCGGAAGGCTGTTCGTTTGGCGGTAGTGTTGTGTGGACAGGGGAGGGGCATGCGTAACGCTGCTGGCATGGCATTTCGGGAGATGGGAGGGGGCAAACGAGGAAACGAGGAGCGGCGGCCAAAGACGGGACGGGGAGGGGCGCGGTGTGGGTGGCTTGCGCCTGTGCTCGGCGTTGTGGTTTGTGCAAAAGAGGAGGAGAAAAACAATGAGTTGCCAGGGAGGGGAGCGGTGTTGTGTTGTGGTTGTCGTGGTGTAGCCGCAGACGCGGCTGTCAGTGAACGTGGCGAGACGGACGGATGCGCGGAGGGGCGGGGGCGGCGCATTTCGCCGGTGCCGTGCCGTGCCGTGCCATGCCATGCCTGAAAGCCGCGTGGTCGCTGTGTTGTTGGTGGCGTGGGGGCGAGGAGAGTACCGTACGGGTGTGCTTGTGCGCCGGAAATGGCACACTGCGCCTGCCCGTCTTGGAGGCTGATGGCTGTGGTGTGGAAATGGGGCGCGGTGATGTTGAAGCAGTTGAAGAACAGAAAAGAAACCAAGAAGAAAACGGAAGGCGTGATGCGGCGGTGGTGGTGAGAGCGGGAAAAACAAAACAAAACAAAAAAAAAGAAAGAAAAAAAAACAACAAGAAAAAAGAAGGAAAAACAACAAGAAACAAAAAAAGAAAACAAAAAGTCTATCAATATTAAAATGTAAATGGAAATGGAAATGGAAATGGACCCAGGTATAACCTCCCTGCACAAATAGCAGAGAGTCCGATGATAATAAAAATGTGCCAGAATGTTAACGTCCCTACAAAACAAACCCAACGATAATATTAATGAAAGAATGAACCGTATGTAACATTGCAACAGACATAATGGAACCTGATAAATTGTATAAGGGCAGCAGCGTTGACCTTTGGCCCTGTATTCAGAATAAAAAGAGCCAAAGATCGTTACCCCAATGAAAAAGACACTGAAACACGTATGTAACATAGCAGCGATGGCGAGACATTGTAGCATCTGTGACCAGAGAGTTTGCGCTGGACCGCGCGAGTGTTGCGAGCGGTTCTCAGTCAGTCAGTCAGTCAGTCAGTCAGTCAGTCAGTCGTTGCGAGTCTGTAGCTCTGTCTAGTTGAGGGCTGTACTCTGTCAGTAGTCGTCGCGTGCAGTACGCTAATAGTCGTCATGCAGAGCGGTCGGTCAGTAGTAGCAGCCGAGTGCGGTTGTGTGATGTAGGCGGTCGGCAACACTGGTCAAGATGGTGAAGGAGGTATACTGTTAATTAATATAATCATTAGATAATGAAAAATTATATTTATTGTAATTAATTCTCCAACAAGTTCCCCAAAAATAATTTTTATTTCAAAAGCATTTTTCAAAAATGTAATGTTTTATTGAACTAAAGAGTTCGTTGCACTTCCCATTTCATTCCACTTCTTTGAAGAAAAATTTCACTAAAATCACAAAAAAAGAGAATATTATTATTTGCAATGCAGTTCCTCCAAGCGCTGCGCAACAACAAGAGCAGAAATGTGACATCCATTTATTCTGAGGTAAGACTTTAATTCTGATTGTTTTGCACAGGGCCAAAGACCGATATTTCGGCTCAATTGAAGTTTCTTGTCACTGAACGGACTTTAAATGTTGTGAAGAATTTATATTTGAGTCGGATTGCGAATTTCACATTTTTGTTGCCATTTTCAATACCTCTCATTGTGGGCGAGGTTACAATTAGCGCAATGTCCATTAGCATCCGTAAATAACATTGTCCATTATTTTAAATTTTGCGGGGAGGTTACAACACACAAAAAAAAAAAAAAAAACAAAAAAGTTGCATTTATATCCGCTCCTCAATTGTAGATACCCCTTACACAGCTGTGTGCAATGAATGAGTGCTGGCTGGTAATTAATTGCACTCCTTGGAGGGAAATGCCATAGGAAGTAGTCTTTAAAAAGTGAATGTTTTTCGTTAAAAGACAAAAGTTGCTTTAGAAAAAAGTAATAGTGGGGCTTTTGTTGTTGAACAAAATAAGTACAATGAACATACGTTATCAGATTTGCGCAATGCAGCTTCACACTACCTTTTGATTATAACACAATATACTATACATCGTCCCGAACCGTGACCAGAGTCGCGAGACGAGCAGAGCACGCCGCCGACGCCCGCTCAGTACAACCGTCCACCCGCTACTACTGTCGACCGACTACTACCTCTCCCGACTCGCGCTACAATATATATAACAACTGTTCCTGGCGACCCGGTGCGTGCCACTACTGTCGTCTGGCGCGGTCCAAGCGCCGACTAGCAACGATAAATAACTCTCTGGTCAGACAGAGATGCTGTCATGCCTCGCCATCGCTCTGGTAACGAATACATACGTGTTGCAGCGTGCGTACCACCGGAACACGCAGTGGCGGAGCCAAAGACTGTGTTGTCGAGGTCGAGTGCGAGCGGGAAGAGAGGCAGCGTCGGCACGGAGATGCAAGCGAGCGAGACGCACGGGGGCTGCGGCGTGGCGCGTTTGCGGTCGGCGCCTTTGGTGGCAACGGCCGGGACAAGCAGCGGTGTATGGTGTGGTGCGGGGCGGACAGGGGCGGCGGTGGACGGGGAGGAGGCGGCGCGACGACGGCATGGGGGCGAAAACGGGACGGGGGACGGCGGATGTTGAGAGGCGTCACGCGCGGACAGGACACAGGACACAGACACAGAGACACACAGATTGGAAAGGGAGGGTGCGCGGTAGTAGTTGGGAATGTGCGTACCGTGCGGGATGGGAGTGGGCGAGGAACACGGTCGTGGCCCCTGTTTGTGGGTGCGTGTGATGACGTCGGTGTGTTGTGGGAAGGGAAGGTGCTGTGGCGGCGGCGCGTAATGGGCGTAGGCCGAAAAGAGAAAGGAACGTGGGCAGTGTGTTGGCAAGCGTCGGTTCGACTGCGACGTTGATGGGCAGGGCAAGGTTAATGGTGGTAGGAGTAGGCGTGTGGGCGCAAAAAATCTGCCGCTGCAGGCGGTGCCGTAACCGCCATGGGGCGGGAAGGAGAGAGGGCCAAAGAAAGAAAGAAAGAAGAAAACAAAATAAAAAAAAAAAAGGAGGGGGGGGGGGGGCGAAAGGAAGGCAGGAAGGACAAGAGGCGAGGCGACGGCTTGCTTTGTGTATCGGTCGGTCTCTGGCTATGCTTCGTTTTCTGCAGCAGGGTCGGTGCGCGGCGTGGCTCGCGGCAGTGGGAACGCCTGGCGGCTGGACGGCCAGCAATGCGGTTGGATGGGCGGCCACAGCACCGCACCTGTGCCCGAGGAGGAGACGCTGGCGGCGGGCCCTGAGGTGAGGCCGGCTCGGCTCGGCTGGGGCTGTGGATGTGTAGGTGTGCGCCGCTGCTGCAACAACGAGTAAAACGCGAGAAGAAGGGATGGCGGTAGAGAGAAAAAAAAAAAAAAGGTCGTGTTGTGTTGATGCGCAGGCAGACGCGTACAGAGAGACGAGCCCGGTCTGCAGCAGGGTGTGGCCGTGCCGAGTGCAGAGCAGCGGCGGCTCGGTTCGGTTCGGTTCGGCCCGGCGGGCCGCGCTGTTGTCGCGGACGTGAGCGCCCCCTGGCGGGTGGCCGGAGGCGGCGCGGCGTGTTGGACGTGTGGCTGGTGGCAGTGCACAATTTGCGAGTGGCTGGCGGTGTGGCGTGGCGGTTGGCGCGTCGGGCGGCGGAGAGGGAGAGAGAGGAGAGGTATGTGTTGCGGGCGCCCTTTGCTGCGCTGCGTCGTTGCGTGTGCCGTACAGGGCGGGCGCTTGTCGACTGTGTGGGCGGTGTGGCGAATTGGCGTGAAACGGCTGCCGAGAGGTGTGTGGTAGCGAGCCGGTCGGTGTCAGTGCGAAGGGGAATGTGCGTGCGTTTGGCGGTTTCGGTGTGCTTTTTGCGGCGTGAGAGTGGGAATTAGTGGGGCCGGCTGTTGTGTTTGTTCCTTGTGTCTTGTGTCGTGTAGGTAGCTTGATGGCAACGTGGAAGGACGCCGGTTTCGTTTCGAGCCTTGCGTGTGGTTGTCGACGTTGACTGGTTGGCGTGTGCCGATGCACGTGCATGTGTGGGTCGCGAGTGCGTTTTTGGCTGGCTGTGTGTGTGTGTGTGTTTTGGGGGGGAAGGGGGAGGCGGTGGTGAAAGTGCAGTCGTTGCCACGGGCGTCGTCGGGTCGGGTGGGGCTGGGGCTGTGCGTCGTGGCGGAAAGGTGGTAGGTTGCGGGAAGCGAGCCCGTCGTTGACGGTGTCGCGTGAGTTGTGAATCGAGTGGGGCGCGGGGCGCGGGGCGCGGGACAGGAGCAGCGTGCCGCTGCGTCGTGGTCGTCAGCAGAGGCTGTGCGTGTGCTTGTCCTTTTTGTGGGCGGTTCGTGCGAGGCGTTTTTGTTTTGTGTTGCCCTAGTTGTTAGTTTATTTTGTTTGTGTTTGTTATTTTGAGACGACGACTGGTTGGTGGCGTGCGCGCGAAGTGGCGGTGTGCGCTTCCCGTGTCGTTTGTGTTGTTTTTTTTTTGTTTTTGTTTTTGTGTGTTTTTTTTTGCACTGGGCCCCGGGGGGTGGGTGGGTGCGTGCGTGTGTGTCGATTGCCGGCTGGCGAAAGGTGCGCCATCGGCGGGGTGGGTCGCCGGCACGAGTAGAGGCGGCGGCGTTGTTGCTGTTGTTGTGTGGTGTTTGTTTTGTTCGGCTGTGTCGGCGAGCTGTGTTGCGGTGCGTGTGAATGGTGGTGCAAAAGTGCTGGCGTTGGGGCTGCGACTGCGACGGCGGCGAGCCGCGGGCGCGCATGATAGTGATGTTGTGAACAGCGGCTGTGTACGGTAGTGGTGTTGTTGTAGCACGACGTGCATCCGGGCCGGCGCGGAAAGCGCAGTTGCGGGCGGTTGCCCTTCGGTGCCAGCCATGTCGCGTGAGCGGCGGGTTGCTGTGGTGTCGACACGTGGTGCTCTGGGTTGTTGTGTGGTGCCCTTTGGCCGGTGGGGGTGGTTCGCGTGCGTCTCGTTCGCGCTCGGTATCTGGTCGTGGTCGTGCTGCTCCCCCGTCTGTCGGCGGTTTTCGACGTCGTCTGTACGTTTTTGTCCGTTTGCGGCGGTGCCTGCCGACGTCGTCCCGTCGCGACCTTTCAACCGAAAGTGTGGCGCCCGAAGGTGAACGAACGTAACCCTGACCTCGGCGCTTTACGCTGAGCCGAGCGAACCGAACCGAACCTAACCTGTGGTGTGGTGAGGTGAGCTCAGCCTGTGAGCCCCAAACGTCTACGTAAGGTAAGCTGTCCGGCGGCTCACGCCTCACGTTTTGAACGCTTTTTTAACCTACGTTTGACGCTTCTTAACCTAGCACTGACCCCTTAACCTAACGTGTAACGTAACCTAACGTAACCTAACCTAACCTAACCTAACCTAACCTAACCTAACCTAACCTCTGACGCCTGACGTGTTTGAATGCTTAACCTAAGTTTGACGCTTAACCTAACCCAAGTCCCCTTAACCTAACCCACGTCCACCTAACCTAACCGAACCTAACCTAGACGTGTAAACGTAATGTGTAACGCGCAACGTGTAAGGTCGGCTGTCGTGTGTGCTGACGGCAGATTGGGTTGGTCTGTAGATTCGGATTGCGGTTTGCCTCGGTCGAGGGGTTGGGTCGGAAGCGGCGAGGGGCGGCGGCGCCTGTTGCGCAGGCGGCGTCCGTTTGCGGCGGGCAATTGTTGAGAAACGGCTGTGAATGTTGGCGGGCGAGAGGAGGAGGACGGCGCGCGATGTGGCCCGACGGCTGCGGGCCGATCGGGAAACGGCGGGAGGGCGACGGAAGGCGATGGGGCGGCGGAGGCGCGTTTGCACGGCCGTCATCGCCGCACGCCTCGGCTTGTGTGGCTGTGGCGCCGGCCGCGCTGGCCGGGCTGCCGCGGCGACGGTGTGGGAGTTTTGCCGAAGGTTTGGCCATTGTGGCGGGTCGTCGGCTGGGGCTGTGGGGGCGGCATTTGGGCGGGGGCGGCGATTCTCGGCGGGCCGACCCAGGCTGTAGCGCGCGGTAGCTGCAGTTTGGCCGTGGTTTGCGGCGCTGCCGTGGCGACTGGTTGGCGACTGTGGTGTGGCTGTGTGTAGCCCCATCCTCGGTGGTTTGAAAGGCGCGGGCGGTTGTGGCGCAGCTTTGGGGCTGCTCCGCACAGGCTGTCGGACGTTGGGCGGTAGCAAGCGCGGGAGGCGCGGCGCGGCGGCGCGCAGAGTGGCGGCCGCTCTCTCGGCCGTCCGCGCCCGCCCGCGACACTGGCTGGGCCCTTGTGATTCTCTGCTCTGCTCTGCCGTGCTGTGCTGTGCTTGCGTGCCTGCCGTCCCGCTCGCTCTCGCTCTCGCTCTCGCTGTGTGTTACGCGCGTCGTCGAAATGGCAGATCAGGCGGCTACGAACGAGACTGCTGCGGCACCCGCCGCCACCGGCACTACGAAGAAGGCCAAGTCTGCGTCGTCTGCGAAGAAGCCGCGCGCCAAGCCTGCGCACCCGCGCACCTCTGAGATGGTGACGGCCGCCATCAAGAGTCTGAAGGAGCGCGGCGGGTCGTCGCTGCAGGCGATCAAGAAGTACATAGCCGCGCACTACAAGCTGGACGCGGAGAAGCTGGCGCCGTTTATCAAGAAGTACCTCAAGTCGGCCGTCGTGGCGGGCGAGCTGGTGCAGACGAAGGGGAAGGGCGCGTCCGGCTCGTTCAAGCTTGCCGGCGCCGGCGGCGGGGGGGCGGCCGAGGGCGGCAAGGCTCGTGCTGGCGGTGCCAAGAAGAAGCGCGCCGCTCCGGCCAGCAAGGAGAAGAAGGGCGCCCGTGCGGCCGGCGCAAAGAAGGCTGGTGGCGTGAAGGCGGCGACCGGTCGGAAGGCGGGCGCCGCCAAGAAGGCGTCTGCGGCGTCGGCCGCTCCCGCGGGTGCGAAGAAGGCGGCTGCGGCCAAGCCGGCCAAGGCCAAGTCGCCGTCGAAGGCGAAGAAGGCCGCCAAGGTTCCGACGAAGAAGCCGAAGGCGCCGCGCCCGAAGAAGGCGACGACGCCGTCTAAGGCGAAGGCTTCGCCCAAGAAGAAGAAGTAGAGTAGAGTAGAGGAGAAAGAGATGGGAAAGGAAGGGTTTGGCGCTTGACCCCGTCGTCCCCACCCCCCGTCGTCGTCTAGTGGCGCGCAAGAGACGCGCGGCCCAAAACGGCCCTTCTCAGGGCCATCAAAGCACGTCGGGGAAGGTTTTGATTGTCGTGTTGCGTTTGGTGTGGGTGTCTGTCTGTATGCCCGTGGGGATGCTGTTTGCGTGCCGTGGTGGTTTGATTGCGGGGGTCGGTGGCGGGTGTGGGCGGCGGTAGCGGTAAGCGGTGTTGTTGTTGTCGTGGTTGATTGTCGCCGTGTTTGTGGCGGCGGCCGACGGTTGGTTTTCTGTCACGTTGTTTTGTTTGAATACGTTGGTTGGCTTGCCTGCGTTCGTTCTTCTCGGATGTGTGTCTTGTCTAGTCGTGTCTGGTCTTTGTTTTGTTTCTTTGTGTGTGTTATGTTTTGCAACGGGGGGCACGTTGAGATGTGGAAGGAGTCGGCGGGGATTTCGGTGGCGTGTAGAGCGAGCGAGCGCGCCTGCCTGGCCGTTGGCCGTCGGAGTGGAGTGCGGGTTTTTTTTGTTTTCGAAACGAAAGCGGCGGCCGGCCAGCCACCCGTGCGGTGTGACGTCGGCCGTTGGGTATTGTGCGCTTTGAGCGCCGGGGAGGGATGATGTGTGATTGTTGCGCGCTGCTAGCAGGCAGGCAGAGTGAGCGGGTGTGTGTGGCGGACGGACGGGAAGTGGTGGTTTTTGTTTTTGGGTTGCGGGGCGAGAGGCAGGCGACCGACAAAGTTTGCTCGCGACGGAGAGATGTTAGTGGCCCTGAAAAGGGCCGTTTTTGTTTGTGCGGTGCGGTGCCGCGGCGCGGTTTAGGCGCGCTCGCCGCGGATGCGGCGCGCGAGCTGGATGTCCTTGGGCATGATGGTGACGCGCTTGGCGTGGATTGCGCACAGGTTGGTGTCTTCGAAGAGGCCGACGAGGTAGGCCTCGCTGGCCTCCTGCAGGGCCATGACTGCGGAGCTCTGGAAGCGCAGGTCGGTCTTGAAGTCCTGGGCGATCTCGCGCACTAGGCGCTGGAATGGCAGCTTGCGGATGAGCAGCTCTGTGCTCTTCTGGTAGCGCCTGATTTCTCGCAGGGCGACGGTGCCCGGCCTGTAGCGGTGGGGCTTCTTGACGCCTCCGGTGGCGGGCGCGCTCTTCCTCGCCGCCTTGGTGGCGAGCTGTTTGCGCGGCGCCTTTCCGCCGGTGGACTTGCGGGCCGTTTGCTTTGTGCGGGCCATGGCGGTAGCGTTGGCGGTAGCGGAGCGGCGTGCGTGGAGGTTAGGTGCGGCGCGGCGTCCGGTGCTGCCTTGACAACGGGCCCGCGCGCCTCCGTGCTGCGCTTATATGCCCTCGGTTGCGCGTGGTGGGGGGAGGGCGGGCCAGAGTCTATATAGGGGGGCGGCGGGCGCGCTGGGCGCAGACCGTAGCCGACTCGCCAGCCGCTGCAGCTGCTGTTTGTGCACGTTTTGCTTTGCCCGAGGAAGGAAGGATGACAGGCCGCGGCAAGGGAGGAAAGGGGCTCGGCAAGGGTGGCGCCAAGCGGCACCGCAAGGTGTTGCGCGACAACATCCAGGGCATCACGAAGCCCGCCATCCGCCGCCTGGCTCGCAGGGGCGGCGTGAAGCGCATCTCTGGTCTGATCTACGAGGAGACCCGCGGGGTGCTGAAGGTGTTCCTGGAGAACGTGATCCGCGACGCGGTGACGTACACTGAGCACGCCAAGCGCAAGACTGTGACGGCCATGGACGTGGTGTACGCCCTGAAGAGGCAGGGGCGCACCCTGTACGGTTTCGGCGGTTAGGCTGCGTCGCAGCGGGCGCTGGCCTTCCCGCGGCCGTGCTTGTGGGTGGGAGAGACTAGAAAACGGCCCTTTTCAGGGCCACCACACTGTTCGGAAGTTGAAAAGTGCGAAAGAGTCTGTGTTGTTGTTGTTGTTGTTGCTGCGTGTGTGTGCGCTGTGTTGTTCGTTTGTTTGTTTGTTTGTTTGTTTGTTTGTTTCTTTCTTTCTTTCCGTTTGAGCGACGTGATGTGGCTGGGAGGGGAGAAGGAAAGGAAACGTGTCATGTGGCTGGCTGTGTGTGGAGCTGCTTCGTTTGTGTTTGTTATTGTGTGTCTTTGTATCGATCGCGACGGAGATGGCGGGCTGTGTGTTGTTGTGCGAGAGAGGCGGTAATTATTTGCTTGCGTGGTTTGGCTCTGTGTGTTTGCGGCGGCGTTGGGGTTTCCGAGGCAAGGCGTGTGGGCATAGGCGGCCGGATCAGCTGTTTCGTTCGTGTCGACGGCCGTTGCGCGCGGGAGTGGAGGGCGGTGTGTCGACACGCCTCCCTTTAACAATGGTCATTATTGCTGCCGTTGTCGTTTGGAAGGCGACTCTGCGACCGTGCAAAATGTGTGTGTGTGTGTGTGTGTGTGCGGGCTGTGTGGACGACAAGATGGCGGACGTGCGCCGGCGGCGGCTGTGCTGTGAAAGTGCAAAGTTGAAACAAAACAAGGTGCGGCGAGGACGACTGAAATTTTGCTTTGGACGTAGGTTTGTGTGGTGGCCCTGAAAAGGGCCGATTGTTGTGGGCCGGGCCGAGCCGAGCCGGCAAAGCGCGTTGCGTGCAGGGGAGCACGCGGCGCTGCGATTGCCTGGCCTCCTTTAGGCCTTCTTCTCGGTCTTCTTTGGCAGCAGGACGGCCTGGATGTTGGGTAGGACACCACCCTGTGCGATGGTGACGCCCGACAGGAGCTTGTTGAGCTCCTCGTCGTTGCGGATGGCAAGCTGCAGGTGGTGCGGGATGATGCGCGTCTTCTTGTTGTCGCGGGCCGCGTTTCCGGCCAGCTCGAGCACCTCAGCCGCGAGGTACTCCATGACGGCGGCGAGGTAGACGGGCGCCCCGGCGCCGACGCGCTCTGCGTAGTTTCCCTTGCGCAGGAGGCGGTGGATTCTGCCGACCGGGAACTGGAGCCCAGCCCTGCTTGAGCGGGACTTTGACTTGCCCTTGACTTTGCCTCCCTTTCCGCGTCCGGACATGGCGATGGGCTAGCGACGGTGCACACGAGAAGGAAACGAAAACGACCGGTGCGAGCGGCAGCGAGTCGAGCAGCGGAGTGCGTGCCGGCGCAGCCGGGGTGGGGGTGCTTTATGGGCTCGGGTGCGGCGGCCGGTTGCGCGCGCGCCCCATTGGTCGGCGGCCGCAACAGGGCGAGCTGGTAAAGGTGCGGCGGCGGCTGGCGGCGGGTGCCACTGTGTGGGGAGACGCTGACTAGAGCGGAGCGCTTGCTACTGGTGTTGCTGCTGCCGCCGTACGTTGGTTCGAGATGCCGCCCAAGACTAGCGGGAAGGCCGCCAAGAAGGCTGGCAAGGCGCAGAAGAACATTTCGAAGGGCGACAAGAAGAAGAAGCGCAAGAGGAAGGAGAGCTATGCCATCTACATCTACAAGGTGCTGAAGCAGGTGCACCCTGACACGGGCATCTCGTCGAAGGCGATGAGCATCATGAACAGCTTCGTGAACGACATTTTCGAGCGCATTGCGGCCGAGGCTTCTCGCCTGGCGCACTACAACAAGCGCTCGACCATCACGTCCCGCGAGATCCAGACCGCTGTGCGGCTGTTGCTGCCTGGCGAGCTGGCCAAGCACGCCGTGAGCGAGGGCACGAAGGCGGTGACCAAGTACACGAGCTCCAAGTAAGGAGGTGGCTCTGGAACGGAAGGAAGGATGGAGAGAGAATGCTCCTCCGTTGCGAGAGCGGCAAAACGGCCCTTTTCAGGGCCACCAACTTGCCTTTTGCGGGAAGGGCGGAATTGTTGTTGTTGTTTGTGTGGACGGCTGTGATGTATGTGTGCATTTTGATTGTGGGTGGGGGGGCGCGTCAAAGCGTGTTGCGCGGGGTACGGCCACGAGGTTGGTCGCCGTGGCGTGGAATGGTGGCACGCCTCGTTGGCGTGGTTTTTGACCCATTTGGTGTTGTTGGTGTGTGTGTTACCTGTCTGCGAGGGGGGACAGTGCGATCGCCGACTTTTGTGTCACCGTAACGACGGCCGTTTGCGGGTTTGTTTTTTGCACATCATACATGGCGAGGGTGAAATGTGAAATGTTGTTTTTTTTTGTGGTTTTTGTTTGCCGCCCACTATTCCCTTTGCTGTACGCCGAGTTTGACAATGGTGCGACGTAACTGCAGCGTGGAGGTGTGTGAGTGACGTTGAAATGAACGTGCCATGAAGACGCATTGTTGTTGCATTGTACTGTACGTGTACGGCGACACGCACGATGATGTACCATTCGACTCTGATTTTTGATAGCCGTGTCTGACTGATTGCGTACGACGCACGCACACCGATGTCGTCATTCAAGATGCACGCGTGTCCAGTGCAGTACAGTAAGCGCGACGCTAGACGACGGCGGCGGCGGCGGCGGCCGTTTTTGGCGAATGTCTGTACACGTGTTTGTCTGTGTCCATCCGGTATGTATTTGTTTGTTTGAAAGTGTTTTGTGTGTCGGTGACGTGGTCCGATCCGTCGCCCCCCTGAGTAACTGTCGATCGGCGCGATAGACCGGCGTCACGCAACTGAACCGAAGTCGTGGGCACACCCGTCATACTGTTGTACACCGTCGCGCTGAGAACGGTAACGACAGGTTGACTTTGATCGGTCGAATGTCTGGGCAGAACGTGAGGAAGGAGGCAAGAGTGCAGGAGGAAAGGACAGAGGGGGGGGGGCAAAAGAGAGAGGAAGGGAAAAAGGGGAGAAACGCATTCGTAGAGCAACGGAACGTTCCCGTGTCGGAGGCGTATTGGAGCCGCACTGAAATGCGTTTAACGGCGGCGCGGCTGCAAGTGTCTGCCGTGGTGAACGTTACCTTTGACGGCTGCATTGGCCTTTGCTTTTTGCTTTTGCTTTCGCTTTCGCTTTCCCGGTTGTACGTAACGTTTGTTGGTATGGTTGGTTCTGAGGAAGAGTGTGTGACAGTGCCGTGCCGTCCATGTTCGTGTGCCCTCCCATTGTGTGTATGCTATTGTCTGTGTACTTGAATGATGTATGTAGGTGTTAGTGGACGTGTTTTACCAGTGGGGGGAAATGGATCGTCGATAGTTGGCGTCACTCTGTCACGGTCGAGATGACGCACCCTCCGTACAGAAAGGTGTCGGGAAAGTGTGTGTGTGTGTGTGTGTGTGTGTGTGTGTGTGTGTGTGTGTGTGTGTGCGTGCGTGCGTCCGTGAATTGGCAGTGTTTGGAGGTGGGCGTGCCCTGCATGTGGCCCGGAAGGCTGTTCGTTTGGCGGTAGTGTTGTGTGGACAGGGGAGGGGCATGCGTAACGCTGCTGGCATGGCATTTCGGGAGATGGGAGGGGGCAAACGAGGAAACGAGGAGCGGCGGCCAAAGACGGGACGGGGAGGGGCGCGGTGTGGGTGGCTTGCGCCTGTGCTCGGCGTTGTGGTTTGTGCAAAAGAGGAGGAGAAAAACAATGAGTTGCCAGGGAGGGGAGCGGTGTTGTGTTGTGGTTGTCGTGGTGTAGCCGCAGACGCGGCTGTCAGTGAACGTGGCGAGACGGACGGATGCGCGGAGGGGCGGGGGCGGCGCATTTCGCCGGTGCCGTGCCGTGCCGTGCCATGCCATGCCTGAAAGCCGCGTGGTCGCTGTGTTGTTGGTGGCGTGGGGGCGAGGAGAGTACCGTACGGGTGTGCTTGTGCGCCGGAAATGGCACACTGCGCCTGCCCGTCTTGGAGGCTGATGGCTGTGGTGTGGAAATGGGGCGCGGTGATGTTGAAGCAGTTGAAGAACAGAAAAGAAACCAAGAAGAAAACGGAAGGCGTGATGCGGCGGTGGTGGTGAGAGCGGGAAAAACAAAACAAAACAAAAAAAAAGAAAGAAAAAAAAACAACAAGAAAAAAGAAGGAAAAACAACAAGAAACAAAAAAAGAAAACAAAAAGTCTATCAATATTAAAATGTAAATGGAAATGGAAATGGAAATGGACCCAGGTATAACCTCCCTGCACAAATAGCAGAGAGTCCGATGATAATAAAAATGTGCCAGAATGTTAACGTCCCTACAAAACAAACCCAACGATAATATTAATGAAAGAATGAACCGTATGTAACATTGCAACAGACATAATGGAACCTGATAAATTGTATAAGGGCAGCAGCGTTGACCTTTGGCCCTGTATTCAGAATAAAAAGAGCCAAAGATCGTTACCCCAATGAAAAAGACACTGAAACACGTATGTAACATAGCAGCGATGGCGAGACATTGTAGCATCTGTGACCAGAGAGTTTGCGCTGGACCGCGCGAGTGTTGCGAGCGGTTCTCAGTCAGTCAGTCAGTCAGTCAGTCAGTCAGTCAGTCGTTGCGAGTCTGTAGCTCTGTCTAGTTGAGGGCTGTACTCTGTCAGTAGTCGTCGCGTGCAGTACGCTAATAGTCGTCATGCAGAGCGGTCGGTCAGTAGTAGCAGCCGAGTGCGGTTGTGTGATGTAGGCGGTCGGCAACACTGGTCAAGATGGTGAAGGAGGTATACTGTTAATTAATATAATCATTAGATAATGAAAAATTATATTTATTGTAATTAATTCTCCAACAAGTTCCCCAAAAATAATTTTTATTTCAAAAGCATTTTTCAAAAATGTAATGTTTTATTGAACTAAAGAGTTCGTTGCACTTCCCATTTCATTCCACTTCTTTGAAGAAAAATTTCACTAAAATCACAAAAAAAGAGAATATTATTATTTGCAATGCAGTTCCTCCAAGCGCTGCGCAACAACAAGAGCAGAAATGTGACATCCATTTATTCTGAGGTAAGACTTTAATTCTGATTGTTTTGCACAGGGCCAAAGACCGATATTTCGGCTCAATTGAAGTTTCTTGTCACTGAACGGACTTTAAATGTTGTGAAGAATTTATATTTGAGTCGGATTGCGAATTTCACATTTTTGTTGCCATTTTCAATACCTCTCATTGTGGGCGAGGTTACAATTAGCGCAATGTCCATTAGCATCCGTAAATAACATTGTCCATTATTTTAAATTTTGCGGGGAGGTTACAACACACAAAAAAAAAAAAAAAAACAAAAAAGTTGCATTTATATCCGCTCCTCAATTGTAGATACCCCTTACACAGCTGTGTGCAATGAATGAGTGCTGGCTGGTAATTAATTGCACTCCTTGGAGGGAAATGCCATAGGAAGTAGTCTTTAAAAAGTGAATGTTTTTCGTTAAAAGACAAAAGTTGCTTTAGAAAAAAGTAATAGTGGGGCTTTTGTTGTTGAACAAAATAAGTACAATGAACATACGTTATCAGATTTGCGCAATGCAGCTTCACACTACCTTTTGATTATAACACAATATACTATACATCGTCCCGAACCGTGACCAGAGTCGCGAGACGAGCAGAGCACGCCGCCGACGCCCGCTCAGTACAACCGTCCACCCGCTACTACTGTCGACCGACTACTACCTCTCCCGACTCGCGCTACAATATATATAACAACTGTTCCTGGCGACCCGGTGCGTGCCACTACTGTCGTCTGGCGCGGTCCAAGCGCCGACTAGCAACGATAAATAACTCTCTGGTCAGACAGAGATGCTGTCATGCCTCGCCATCGCTCTGGTAACGAATACATACGTGTTGCAGCGTGCGTACCACCGGAACACGCAGTGGCGGAGCCAAAGACTGTGTTGTCGAGGTCGAGTGCGAGCGGGAAGAGAGGCAGCGTCGGCACGGAGATGCAAGCGAGCGAGACGCACGGGGGCTGCGGCGTGGCGCGTTTGCGGTCGGCGCCTTTGGTGGCAACGGCCGGGACAAGCAGCGGTGTATGGTGTGGTGCGGGGCGGACAGGGGCGGCGGTGGACGGGGAGGAGGCGGCGCGACGACGGCATGGGGGCGAAAACGGGACGGGGGACGGCGGATGTTGAGAGGCGTCACGCGCGGACAGGACACAGGACACAGACACAGAGACACACAGATTGGAAAGGGAGGGTGCGCGGTAGTAGTTGGGAATGTGCGTACCGTGCGGGATGGGAGTGGGCGAGGAACACGGTCGTGGCCCCTGTTTGTGGGTGCGTGTGATGACGTCGGTGTGTTGTGGGAAGGGAAGGTGCTGTGGCGGCGGCGCGTAATGGGCGTAGGCCGAAAAGAGAAAGGAACGTGGGCAGTGTGTTGGCAAGCGTCGGTTCGACTGCGACGTTGATGGGCAGGGCAAGGTTAATGGTGGTAGGAGTAGGCGTGTGGGCGCAAAAAATCTGCCGCTGCAGGCGGTGCCGTAACCGCCATGGGGCGGGAAGGAGAGAGGGCCAAAGAAAGAAAGAAAGAAGAAAACAAAATAAAAAAAAAAAAAGGAGGGGGGGGGGGGGCGAAAGGAAGGCAGGAAGGACAAGAGGCGAGGCGACGGCTTGCTTTGTGTATCGGTCGGTCTCTGGCTATGCTTCGTTTTCTGCAGCAGGGTCGGTGCGCGGCGTGGCTCGCGGCAGTGGGAACGCCTGGCGGCTGGACGGCCAGCAATGCGGTTGGATGGGCGGCCACAGCACCGCACCTGTGCCCGAGGAGGAGACGCTGGCGGCGGGCCCTGAGGTGAGGCCGGCTCGGCTCGGCTGGGGCTGTGGATGTGTAGGTGTGCGCCGCTGCTGCAACAACGAGTAAAACGCGAGAAGAAGGGATGGCGGTAGAGAGAAAAAAAAAAAAAAGGTCGTGTTGTGTTGATGCGCAGGCAGACGCGTACAGAGAGACGAGCCCGGTCTGCAGCAGGGTGTGGCCGTGCCGAGTGCAGAGCAGCGGCGGCTCGGTTCGGTTCGGTTCGGCCCGGCGGGCCGCGCTGTTGTCGCGGACGTGAGCGCCCCCTGGCGGGTGGCCGGAGGCGGCGCGGCGTGTTGGACGTGTGGCTGGTGGCAGTGCACAATTTGCGAGTGGCTGGCGGTGTGGCGTGGCGGTTGGCGCGTCGGGCGGCGGAGAGGGAGAGAGAGGAGAGGTATGTGTTGCGGGCGCCCTTTGCTGCGCTGCGTCGTTGCGTGTGCCGTACAGGGCGGGCGCTTGTCGACTGTGTGGGCGGTGTGGCGAATTGGCGTGAAACGGCTGCCGAGAGGTGTGTGGTAGCGAGCCGGTCGGTGTCAGTGCGAAGGGGAATGTGCGTGCGTTTGGCGGTTTCGGTGTGCTTTTTGCGGCGTGAGAGTGGGAATTAGTGGGGCCGGCTGTTGTGTTTGTTCCTTGTGTCTTGTGTCGTGTAGGTAGCTTGATGGCAACGTGGAAGGACGCCGGTTTCGTTTCGAGCCTTGCGTGTGGTTGTCGACGTTGACTGGTTGGCGTGTGCCGATGCACGTGCATGTGTGGGTCGCGAGTGCGTTTTTGGCTGGCTGTGTGTGTGTGTGTGTTTTGGGGGGGAAGGGGGAGGCGGTGGTGAAAGTGCAGTCGTTGCCACGGGCGTCGTCGGGTCGGGTGGGGCTGGGGCTGTGCGTCGTGGCGGAAAGGTGGTAGGTTGCGGGAAGCGAGCCCGTCGTTGACGGTGTCGCGTGAGTTGTGAATCGAGTGGGGCGCGGGGCGCGGGGCGCGGGACAGGAGCAGCGTGCCGCTGCGTCGTGGTCGTCAGCAGAGGCTGTGCGTGTGCTTGTCCTTTTTGTGGGCGGTTCGTGCGAGGCGTTTTTGTTTTGTGTTGCCCTAGTTGTTAGTTTATTTTGTTTGTGTTTGTTATTTTGAGACGACGACTGGTTGGTGGCGTGCGCGCGAAGTGGCGGTGTGCGCTTCCCGTGTCGTTTGTGTTGTTTTTTTTTTGTTTTTGTTTTTGTGTGTTTTTTTTTGCACTGGGCCCCGGGGGGTGGGTGGGTGCGTGCGTGTGTGTCGATTGCCGGCTGGCGAAAGGTGCGCCATCGGCGGGGTGGGTCGCCGGCACGAGTAGAGGCGGCGGCGTTGTTGCTGTTGTTGTGTGGTGTTTGTTTTGTTCGGCTGTGTCGGCGAGCTGTGTTGCGGTGCGTGTGAATGGTGGTGCAAAAGTGCTGGCGTTGGGGCTGCGACTGCGACGGCGGCGAGCCGCGGGCGCGCATGATAGTGATGTTGTGAACAGCGGCTGTGTACGGTAGTGGTGTTGTTGTAGCACGACGTGCATCCGGGCCGGCGCGGAAAGCGCAGTTGCGGGCGGTTGCCCTTCGGTGCCAGCCATGTCGCGTGAGCGGCGGGTTGCTGTGGTGTCGACACGTGGTGCTCTGGGTTGTTGTGTGGTGCCCTTTGGCCGGTGGGGGTGGTTCGCGTGCGTCTCGTTCGCGCTCGGTATCTGGTCGTGGTCGTGCTGCTCCCCCGTCTGTCGGCGGTTTTCGACGTCGTCTGTACGTTTTTGTCCGTTTGCGGCGGTGCCTGCCGACGTCGTCCCGTCGCGACCTTTCAACCGAAAGTGTGGCGCCCGAAGGTGAACGAACGTAACCCTGACCTCGGCGCTTTACGCTGAGCCGAGCGAACCGAACCGAACCTAACCTGTGGTGTGGTGAGGTGAGCTCAGCCTGTGAGCCCCAAACGTCTACGTAAGGTAAGCTGTCCGGCGGCTCACGCCTCACGTTTTGAACGCTTTTTTAACCTACGTTTGACGCTTCTTAACCTAGCACTGACCCCTTAACCTAACGTGTAACGTAACCTAACGTAACCTAACCTAACCTAACCTAACCTAACCTAACCTAACCTAACCTCTGACGCCTGACGTGTTTGAATGCTTAACCTAAGTTTGACGCTTAACCTAACCCAAGTCCCCTTAACCTAACCCACGTCCACCTAACCTAACCGAACCTAACCTAGACGTGTAAACGTAATGTGTAACGCGCAACGTGTAAGGTCGGCTGTCGTGTGTGCTGACGGCAGATTGGGTTGGTCTGTAGATTCGGATTGCGGTTTGCCTCGGTCGAGGGGTTGGGTCGGAAGCGGCGAGGGGCGGCGGCGCCTGTTGCGCAGGCGGCGTCCGTTTGCGGCGGGCAATTGTTGAGAAACGGCTGTGAATGTTGGCGGGCGAGAGGAGGAGGACGGCGCGCGATGTGGCCCGACGGCTGCGGGCCGATCGGGAAACGGCGGGAGGGCGACGGAAGGCGATGGGGCGGCGGAGGCGCGTTTGCACGGCCGTCATCGCCGCACGCCTCGGCTTGTGTGGCTGTGGCGCCGGCCGCGCTGGCCGGGCTGCCGCGGCGACGGTGTGGGAGTTTTGCCGAAGGTTTGGCCATTGTGGCGGGTCGTCGGCTGGGGCTGTGGGGGCGGCATTTGGGCGGGGGCGGCGATTCTCGGCGGGCCGACCCAGGCTGTAGCGCGCGGTAGCTGCAGTTTGGCCGTGGTTTGCGGCGCTGCCGTGGCGACTGGTTGGCGACTGTGGTGTGGCTGTGTGTAGCCCCATCCTCGGTGGTTTGAAAGGCGCGGGCGGTTGTGGCGCAGCTTTGGGGCTGCTCCGCACAGGCTGTCGGACGTTGGGCGGTAGCAAGCGCGGGAGGCGCGGCGCGGCGGCGCGCAGAGTGGCGGCCGCTCTCTCGGCCGTCCGCGCCCGCCCGCGACACTGGCTGGGCCCTTGTGATTCTCTGCTCTGCTCTGCCGTGCTGTGCTGTGCTTGCGTGCCTGCCGTCCCGCTCGCTCTCGCTCTCGCTCTCGCTGTGTGTTACGCGCGTCGTCGAAATGGCAGATCAGGCGGCTACGAACGAGACTGCTGCGGCACCCGCCGCCACCGGCACTACGAAGAAGGCCAAGTCTGCGTCGTCTGCGAAGAAGCCGCGCGCCAAGCCTGCGCACCCGCGCACCTCTGAGATGGTGACGGCCGCCATCAAGAGTCTGAAGGAGCGCGGCGGGTCGTCGCTGCAGGCGATCAAGAAGTACATAGCCGCGCACTACAAGCTGGACGCGGAGAAGCTGGCGCCGTTTATCAAGAAGTACCTCAAGTCGGCCGTCGTGGCGGGCGAGCTGGTGCAGACGAAGGGGAAGGGCGCGTCCGGCTCGTTCAAGCTTGCCGGCGCCGGCGGCGGGGGGGCGGCCGAGGGCGGCAAGGCTCGTGCTGGCGGTGCCAAGAAGAAGCGCGCCGCTCCGGCCAGCAAGGAGAAGAAGGGCGCCCGTGCGGCCGGCGCAAAGAAGGCTGGTGGCGTGAAGGCGGCGACCGGTCGGAAGGCGGGCGCCGCCAAGAAGGCGTCTGCGGCGTCGGCCGCTCCCGCGGGTGCGAAGAAGGCGGCTGCGGCCAAGCCGGCCAAGGCCAAGTCGCCGTCGAAGGCGAAGAAGGCCGCCAAGGTTCCGACGAAGAAGCCGAAGGCGCCGCGCCCGAAGAAGGCGACGACGCCGTCTAAGGCGAAGGCTTCGCCCAAGAAGAAGAAGTAGAGTAGAGTAGAGGAGAAAGAGATGGGAAAGGAAGGGTTTGGCGCTTGACCCCGTCGTCCCCACCCCCCGTCGTCGTCTAGTGGCGCGCAAGAGACGCGCGGCCCAAAACGGCCCTTCTCAGGGCCATCAAAGCACGTCGGGGAAGGTTTTGATTGTCGTGTTGCGTTTGGTGTGGGTGTCTGTCTGTATGCCCGTGGGGATGCTGTTTGCGTGCCGTGGTGGTTTGATTGCGGGGGTCGGTGGCGGGTGTGGGCGGCGGTAGCGGTAAGCGGTGTTGTTGTTGTCGTGGTTGATTGTCGCCGTGTTTGTGGCGGCGGCCGACGGTTGGTTTTCTGTCACGTTGTTTTGTTTGAATACGTTGGTTGGCTTGCCTGCGTTCGTTCTTCTCGGATGTGTGTCTTGTCTAGTCGTGTCTGGTCTTTGTTTTGTTTCTTTGTGTGTGTTATGTTTTGCAACGGGGGCACGTTGAGATGTGGAAGGAGTCGGCGGGGATTTCGGTGGCGTGTAGAGCGAGCGAGCGCGCCTGCCTGGCCGTTGGCCGTCGGAGTGGAGTGCGGGTTTTTTTTGTTTTCGAAACGAAAGCGGCGGCCGGCCAGCCACCCGTGCGGTGTGACGTCGGCCGTTGGGTATTGTGCGCTTTGAGCGCCGGGGAGGGATGATGTGTGATTGTTGCGCGCTGCTAGCAGGCAGGCAGAGTGAGCGGGTGTGTGTGGCGGACGGACGGGAAGTGGTGGTTTTTGTTTTTGGGTTGCGGGGCGAGAGGCAGGCGACCGACAAAGTTTGCTCGCGACGGAGAGATGTTAGTGGCCCTGAAAAGGGCCGTTTTTGTTTGTGCGGTGCGGTGCCGCGGCGCGGTTTAGGCGCGCTCGCCGCGGATGCGGCGCGCGAGCTGGATGTCCTTGGGCATGATGGTGACGCGCTTGGCGTGGATTGCGCACAGGTTGGTGTCTTCGAAGAGGCCGACGAGGTAGGCCTCGCTGGCCTCCTGCAGGGCCATGACTGCGGAGCTCTGGAAGCGCAGGTCGGTCTTGAAGTCCTGGGCGATCTCGCGCACTAGGCGCTGGAATGGCAGCTTGCGGATGAGCAGCTCTGTGCTCTTCTGGTAGCGCCTGATTTCTCGCAGGGCGACGGTGCCCGGCCTGTAGCGGTGGGGCTTCTTGACGCCTCCGGTGGCGGGCGCGCTCTTCCTCGCCGCCTTGGTGGCGAGCTGTTTGCGCGGCGCCTTTCCGCCGGTGGACTTGCGGGCCGTTTGCTTTGTGCGGGCCATGGCGGTAGCGTTGGCGGTAGCGGAGCGGCGTGCGTGGAGGTTAGGTGCGGCGCGGCGTCCGGTGCTGCCTTGACAACGGGCCCGCGCGCCTCCGTGCTGCGCTTATATGCCCTCGGTTGCGCGTGGTGGGGGGAGGGCGGGCCAGAGTCTATATAGGGGGGCGGCGGGCGCGCTGGGCGCAGACCGTAGCCGACTCGCCAGCCGCTGCAGCTGCTGTTTGTGCACGTTTTGCTTTGCCCGAGGAAGGAAGGATGACAGGCCGCGGCAAGGGAGGAAAGGGGCTCGGCAAGGGTGGCGCCAAGCGGCACCGCAAGGTGTTGCGCGACAACATCCAGGGCATCACGAAGCCCGCCATCCGCCGCCTGGCTCGCAGGGGCGGCGTGAAGCGCATCTCTGGTCTGATCTACGAGGAGACCCGCGGGGTGCTGAAGGTGTTCCTGGAGAACGTGATCCGCGACGCGGTGACGTACACTGAGCACGCCAAGCGCAAGACTGTGACGGCCATGGACGTGGTGTACGCCCTGAAGAGGCAGGGGCGCACCCTGTACGGTTTCGGCGGTTAGGCTGCGTCGCAGCGGGCGCTGGCCTTCCCGCGGCCGTGCTTGTGGGTGGGAGAGACTAGAAAACGGCCCTTTTCAGGGCCACCACACTGTTCGGAAGTTGAAAAGTGCGAAAGAGTCTGTGTTGTTGTTGTTGTTGTTGCTGCGTGTGTGTGCGCTGTGTTGTTCGTTTGTTTGTTTGTTTGTTTGTTTGTTTGTTTCTTTCTTTCTTTCCGTTTGAGCGACGTGATGTGGCTGGGAGGGGAGAAGGAAAGGAAACGTGTCATGTGGCTGGCTGTGTGTGGAGCTGCTTCGTTTGTGTTTGTTATTGTGTGTCTTTGTATCGATCGCGACGGAGATGGCGGGCTGTGTGTTGTTGTGCGAGAGAGGCGGTAATTATTTGCTTGCGTGGTTTGGCTCTGTGTGTTTGCGGCGGCGTTGGGGTTTCCGAGGCAAGGCGTGTGGGCATAGGCGGCCGGATCAGCTGTTTCGTTCGTGTCGACGGCCGTTGCGCGCGGGAGTGGAGGGCGGTGTGTCGACACGCCTCCCTTTAACAATGGTCATTATTGCTGCCGTTGTCGTTTGGAAGGCGACTCTGCGACCGTGCAAAATGTGTGTGTGTGTGTGTGTGTGTGTGTGTGTGTGTGTGTGTGCGGGCTGTGTGGACGACAAGATGGCGGACGTGCGCCGGCGGCGGCTGTGCTGTGAAAGTGCAAAGTTGAAACAAAACAAGGTGCGGCGAGGACGACTGAAATTTTGCTTTGGACGTAGGTTTGTGTGGTGGCCCTGAAAAGGGCCGATTGTTGTGGGCCGGGCCGAGCCGAGCCGGCAAAGCGCGTTGCGTGCAGGGGAGCACGCGGCGCTGCGATTGCCTGGCCTCCTTTAGGCCTTCTTCTCGGTCTTCTTTGGCAGCAGGACGGCCTGGATGTTGGGTAGGACACCACCCTGTGCGATGGTGACGCCCGACAGGAGCTTGTTGAGCTCCTCGTCGTTGCGGATGGCAAGCTGCAGGTGGCGCGGGATGATGCGCGTCTTCTTGTTGTCGCGGGCCGCGTTTCCGGCCAGCTCGAGCACCTCAGCCGCGAGGTACTCCATGACGGCGGCGAGGTAGACGGGCGCCCCGGCGCCGACGCGCTCTGCGTAGTTTCCCTTGCGCAGGAGGCGGTGGATTCTGCCGACCGGGAACTGGAGCCCAGCCCTGCTTGAGCGGGACTTTGACTTGCCCTTGACTTTGCCTCCCTTTCCGCGTCCGGACATGGCGATGGGCTAGCGACGGTGCACACGAGAAGGAAACGAAAACGACCGGTGCGAGCGGCAGCGAGTCGAGCAGCGGAGTGCGTGCCGGCGCAGCCGGGGTGGGGGTGCTTTATGGGCTCGGGTGCGGCGGCCGGTTGCGCGCGCGCCCCATTGGTCGGCGGCCGCAACAGGGCGAGCTGGTAAAGGTGCGGCGGCGGCTGGCGGCGGGTGCCACTGTGTGGGGAGACGCTGACTAGAGCGGAGCGCTTGCTACTGGTGTTGCTGCTGCCGCCGTACGTTGGTTCGAGATGCCGCCCAAGACTAGCGGGAAGGCCGCCAAGAAGGCTGGCAAGGCGCAGAAGAACATTTCGAAGGGCGACAAGAAGAAGAAGCGCAAGAGGAAGGAGAGCTATGCCATCTACATCTACAAGGTGCTGAAGCAGGTGCACCCTGACACGGGCATCTCGTCGAAGGCGATGAGCATCATGAACAGCTTCGTGAACGACATTTTCGAGCGCATTGCGGCCGAGGCTTCTCGCCTGGCGCACTACAACAAGCGCTCGACCATCACGTCCCGCGAGATCCAGACCGCTGTGCGGCTGTTGCTGCCTGGCGAGCTGGCCAAGCACGCCGTGAGCGAGGGCACGAAGGCGGTGACCAAGTACACGAGCTCCAAGTAAGGAGGTGGCTCTGGAACGGAAGGAAGGATGGAGAGAGAATGCTCCTCCGTTGCGAGAGCGGCAAAACGGCCCTTTTCAGGGCCACCAACTTGCCTTTTGCGGGAAGGGCGGAATTGTTGTTGTTGTTTGTGTGGACGGCTGTGATGTATGTGTGCATTTTGATTGTGGGTGGGGGGGCGCGTCAAAGCGTGTTGCGCGGGGTACGGCCACGAGGTTGGTCGCCGTGGCGTGGAATGGTGGCACGCCTCGTTGGCGTGGTTTTTGACCCATTTGGTGTTGTTGGTGTGTGTGTTACCTGTCTGCGAGGGGGGACAGTGCGATCGCCGACTTTTGTGTCACCGTAACGACGGCCGTTTGCGGGTTTGTTTTTTGCACATCATACATGGCGAGGGTGAAATGTGAAATGTTGTTTTTTTTTGTGGTTTTTGTTTGCCGCCCACTATTCCCTTTGCTGTACGCCGAGTTTGACAATGGTGCGACGTAACTGCAGCGTGGAGGTGTGTGAGTGACGTTGAAATGAACGTGCCATGAAGACGCATTGTTGTTGCATTGTACTGTACGTGTACGGCGACACGCACGATGATGTACCATTCGACTCTGATTTTTGATAGCCGTGTCTGACTGATTGCGTACGACGCACGCACACCGATGTCGTCATTCAAGATGCACGCGTGTCCAGTGCAGTACAGTAAGCGCGACGCTAGACGACGGCGGCGGCGGCGGCGGCCGTTTTTGGCGAATGTCTGTACACGTGTTTGTCTGTGTCCATCCGGTATGTATTTGTTTGTTTGAAAGTGTTTTGTGTGTCGGTGACGTGGTCCGATCCGTCGCCCCCCTGAGTAACTGTCGATCGGCGCGATAGACCGGCGTCACGCAACTGAACCGAAGTCGTGGGCACACCCGTCATACTGTTGTACACCGTCGCGCTGAGAACGGTAACGACAGGTTGACTTTGATCGGTCGAATGTCTGGGCAGAACGTGAGGAAGGAGGCAAGAGTGCAGGAGGAAAGGACAGAGGGGGGGGGGCAAAAGAGAGAGGAAGGGAAAAAGGGGAGAAACGCATTCGTAGAGCAACGGAACGTTCCCGTGTCGGAGGCGTATTGGAGCCGCACTGAAATGCGTTTAACGGCGGCGCGGCTGCAAGTGTCTGCCGTGGTGAACGTTACCTTTGACGGCTGCATTGGCCTTTGCTTTTTGCTTTTGCTTTCGCTTTCGCTTTCCCGGTTGTACGTAACGTTTGTTGGTATGGTTGGTTCTGAGGAAGAGTGTGTGACAGTGCCGTGCCGTCCATGTTCGTGTGCCCTCCCATTGTGTGTATGCTATTGTCTGTGTACTTGAATGATGTATGTAGGTGTTAGTGGACGTGTTTTACCAGTGGGGGGAAATGGATCGTCGATAGTTGGCGTCACTCTGTCACGGTCGAGATGACGCACCCTCCGTACAGAAAGGTGTCGGGAAAGTGTGTGTGTGTGTGTGTGTGTGTGTGTGTGTGTGTGTGTGTGTGTGTGTGCGTGCGTGCGTCCGTGAATTGGCAGTGTTTGGAGGTGGGCGTGCCCTGCATGTGGCCCGGAAGGCTGTTCGTTTGGCGGTAGTGTTGTGTGGACAGGGGAGGGGCATGCGTAACGCTGCTGGCATGGCATTTCGGGAGATGGGAGGGGGCAAACGAGGAAACGAGGAGCGGCGGCCAAAGACGGGACGGGGAGGGGCGCGGTGTGGGTGGCTTGCGCCTGTGCTCGGCGTTGTGGTTTGTGCAAAAGAGGAGGAGAAAAACAATGAGTTGCCAGGGAGGGGAGCGGTGTTGTGTTGTGGTTGTCGTGGTGTAGCCGCAGACGCGGCTGTCAGTGAACGTGGCGAGACGGACGGATGCGCGGAGGGGCGGGGGCGGCGCATTTCGCCGGTGCCGTGCCGTGCCGTGCCATGCCATGCCTGAAAGCCGCGTGGTCGCTGTGTTGTTGGTGGCGTGGGGGCGAGGAGAGTACCGTACGGGTGTGCTTGTGCGCCGGAAATGGCACACTGCGCCTGCCCGTCTTGGAGGCTGATGGCTGTGGTGTGGAAATGGGGCGCGGTGATGTTGAAGCAGTTGAAGAACAGAAAAGAAACCAAGAAGAAAACGGAAGGCGTGATGCGGCGGTGGTGGTGAGAGCGGGAAAAACAAAACAAAACAAAAAAAAAGAAAGAAAAAAAAACAACAAGAAAAAAGAAGGAAAAACAACAAGAAACAAAAAAAGAAAACAAAAAGTCTATCAATATTAAAATGTAAATGGAAATGGAAATGGAAATGGACCCAGGTATAACCTCCCTGCACAAATAGCAGAGAGTCCGATGATAATAAAAATGTGCCAGAATGTTAACGTCCCTACAAAACAAACCCAACGATAATATTAATGAAAGAATGAACCGTATGTAACATTGCAACAGACATAATGGAACCTGATAAATTGTATAAGGGCAGCAGCGTTGACCTTTGGCCCTGTATTCAGAATAAAAAGAGCCAAAGATCGTTACCCCAATGAAAAAGACACTGAAACACGTATGTAACATAGCAGCGATGGCGAGACATTGTAGCATCTGTGACCAGAGAGTTTGCGCTGGACCGCGCGAGTGTTGCGAGCGGTTCTCAGTCAGTCAGTCAGTCAGTCAGTCAGTCAGTCAGTCGTTGCGAGTCTGTAGCTCTGTCTAGTTGAGGGCTGTACTCTGTCAGTAGTCGTCGCGTGCAGTACGCTAATAGTCGTCATGCAGAGCGGTCGGTCAGTAGTAGCAGCCGAGTGCGGTTGTGTGATGTAGGCGGTCGGCAACACTGGTCAAGATGGTGAAGGAGGTATACTGTTAATTAATATAATCATTAGATAATGAAAAATTATATTTATTGTAATTAATTCTCCAACAAGTTCCCCAAAAATAATTTTTATTTCAAAAGCATTTTTCAAAAATGTAATGTTTTATTGAACTAAAGAGTTCGTTGCACTTCCCATTTCATTCCACTTCTTTGAAGAAAAATTTCACTAAAATCACAAAAAAAGAGAATATTATTATTTGCAATGCAGTTCCTCCAAGCGCTGCGCAACAACAAGAGCAGAAATGTGACATCCATTTATTCTGAGGTAAGACTTTAATTCTGATTGTTTTGCACAGGGCCAAAGACCGATATTTCGGCTCAATTGAAGTTTCTTGTCACTGAACGGACTTTAAATGTTGTGAAGAATTTATATTTGAGTCGGATTGCGAATTTCACATTTTTGTTGCCATTTTCAATACCTCTCATTGTGGGCGAGGTTACAATTAGCGCAATGTCCATTAGCATCCGTAAATAACATTGTCCATTATTTTAAATTTTGCGGGGAGGTTACAACACACAAAAAAAAAAAAAAAACAAAAAGTTGCATTTATATCCGCTCCTCAATTGTAGATACCCCTTACACAGCTGTGTGCAATGAATGAGTGCTGGCTGGTAATTAATTGCACTCCTTGGAGGGAAATGCCATAGGAAGTAGTCTTTAAAAAGTGAATGTTTTTCGTTAAAAGACAAAAGTTGCTTTAGAAAAAAGTAATAGTGGGGCTTTTGTTGTTGAACAAAATAAGTACAATGAACATACGTTATCAGATTTGCGCAATGCAGCTTCACACTACCTTTTGATTATAACACAATATACTATACATCGTCCCGAACCGTGACCAGAGTCGCGAGACGAGCAGAGCACGCCGCCGACGCCCGCTCAGTACAACCGTCCACCCGCTACTACTGTCGACCGACTACTACCTCTCCCGACTCGCGCTACAATATATATAACAACTGTTCCTGGCGACCCGGTGCGTGCCACTACTGTCGTCTGGCGCGGTCCAAGCGCCGACTAGCAACGATAAATAACTCTCTGGTCAGACAGAGATGCTGTCATGCCTCGCCATCGCTCTGGTAACGAATACATACGTGTTGCAGCGTGCGTACCACCGGAACACGCAGTGGCGGAGCCAAAGACTGTGTTGTCGAGGTCGAGTGCGAGCGGGAAGAGAGGCAGCGTCGGCACGGAGATGCAAGCGAGCGAGACGCACGGGGGCTGCGGCGTGGCGCGTTTGCGGTCGGCGCCTTTGGTGGCAACGGCCGGGACAAGCAGCGGTGTATGGTGTGGTGCGGGGCGGACAGGGGCGGCGGTGGACGGGGAGGAGGCGGCGCGACGACGGCATGGGGGCGAAAACGGGACGGGGGACGGCGGATGTTGAGAGGCGTCACGCGCGGACAGGACACAGGACACAGACACAGAGACACACAGATTGGAAAGGGAGGGGTGCGCGGTAGTAGTTGGGAATGTGCGTACCGTGCGGGATGGGAGTGGGCGAGGAACACGGTCGTGGCCCCTGTTTGTGGGTGCGTGTGATGACGTCGGTGTGTTGTGGGAAGGGAAGGTGCTGTGGCGGCGGCGCGTAATGGGCGTAGGCCGAAAAGAGAAAGGAACGTGGGCAGTGTGTTGGCAAGCGTCGGTTCGACTGCGACGTTGATGGGCAGGGCAAGGTTAATGGTGGTAGGAGTAGGCGTGTGGGCGCAAAAAATCTGCCGCTGCAGGCGGTGCCGTAACCGCCATGGGCGGGAAGGAGAGAGGGCCAAAGAAAGAAAGAAAGAAGAAAACAAAATAAAAAAAAAAAAAGGAGGGGGGGGGGGGGGCGAAAGGAAGGCAGAAGGACAAGAGGCGAGGCGACGGCTTGCTTTGTGTATCGGTCGGTCTCTGGCTATGCTTCGTTTTCTGCAGCAGGGTCGGTGCGCGGCGTGGCTCGCGGCAGTGGGAACGCCTGGCGGCTGGACGGCCAGCAATGCGGTTGGATGGGCGGCCACAGCACCGCACCTGTGCCCGAGGAGGAGACGCTGGCGGCGGGCCCTGAGGTGAGGCCGGCTCGGCTCGGCTGGGGCTGTGGATGTGTAGGTGTGCGCCGCTGCTGCAACAACGAGTAAAACGCGAGAAGAAGGGATGGCGGTAGAGAGAAAAAAAAAAAAAAGGTCGTGTTGTGTTGATGCGCAGGCAGACGCGTACAGAGAGACGAGCCCGGTCTGCAGCAGGGTGTGGCCGTGCCGAGTGCAGAGCAGCGGCGGCTCGGTTCGGTTCGGTTCGGCCCGGCGGGCCGCGCTGTTGTCGCGGACGTGAGCGCCCCCTGGCGGGTGGCCGGAGGCGGCGCGGCGTGTTGGACGTGTGGCTGGTGGCAGTGCACAATTTGCGAGTGGCTGGCGGTGTGGCGTGGCGGTTGGCGCGTCGGGCGGCGGAGAGGGAGAGAGAGGAGAGGTATGTGTTGCGGGCGCCCTTTGCTGCGCTGCGTCGTTGCGTGTGCCGTACAGGGCGGGCGCTTGTCGACTGTGTGGGCGGTGTGGCGAATTGGCGTGAAACGGCTGCCGAGAGGTGTGTGGTAGCGAGCCGGTCGGTGTCAGTGCGAAGGGGAATGTGCGTGCGTTTGGCGGTTTCGGTGTGCTTTTTGCGGCGTGAGAGTGGGAATTAGTGGGGCCGGCTGTTGTGTTTGTTCCTTGTGTCTTGTGTCGTGTAGGTAGCTTGATGGCAACGTGGAAGGACGCCGGTTTCGTTTCGAGCCTTGCGTGTGGTTGTCGACGTTGACTGGTTGGCGTGTGCCGATGCACGTGCATGTGTGGGTCGCGAGTGCGTTTTTGGCTGGCTGTGTGTGTGTGTGTGTTTTGGGGGGGAAGGGGGAGGCGGTGGTGAAAGTGCAGTCGTTGCCACGGGCGTCGTCGGGTCGGGTGGGGCTGGGGCTGTGGCGTCGTGGCGGAAAGGTGGTAGGTTGCGGGAAGCGAGCCCGTCGTTGACGGTGTCGCGTGAGTTGTGAATCGAGTGGGGCGCGGGGCGCGGGGCGCGGGACAGGAGCAGCGTGCCGCTGCGTCGTGGTCGTCAGCAGAGGCTGTGCGTGTGCTTGTCCTTTTTGTGGGCGGTTCGTGCGAGGCGTTTTTGTTTTGTGTTGCCCTAGTTGTTAGTTTATTTTGTTTGTGTTTGTTATTTTGAGACGACGACTGGTTGGTGGCGTGCGCGCGAAGTGGCGGTGTGCGCTTCCCGTGTCGTTTGTGTTGTTTTTTTTTTGTTTTTGTTTTTGTGTGTTTTTTTTTGCACTGGGCCCCGGGGGGGTGGGTGGGTGCGTGCGTGTGTGTCGATTGCCGGCTGGCGAAAGGTGCGCCATCGGCGGGGTGGGTCGCCGGCACGAGTAGAGGCGGCGGCGTTGTGCTGTTGTTGTGTGGTGTTTGTTTTGTTCGGCTGTGTCGGCGAGCTGTGTTGCGGTGCGTGTGAATGGTGGTGCAAAAGTGCTGGCGTTGGGGCTGCGACTGCGACGGCGGCGAGCCGCGGGCGCGCATGATAGTGATGTTGTGAACAGCGGCTGTGTACGGTAGTGGTGTTGTTGTAGCACGACGTGCATCCGGGCCGGCGCGGAAAGCGCAGTTGCGGGCGGTTGCCCTTCGGTGCCAGCCATGTCGCGTGAGCGGCGGGTTGCTGTGGTGTCGACACGTGGTGCTCTGGGTTGTTGTGTGGTGCCCTTTGGCCGGTGGGGGTGGTTCGCGTGCGTCTCGTTCGCGCTCGGTATCTGGTCGTGGTCGTGCTGCTCCCCCGTCTGTCGGCGGTTTTCGACGTCGTCTGTACGTTTTTGTCCGTTTGCGGCGGTGCCTGCCGACGTCGTCCCGTCGCGACCTTTCAACCGAAAGTGTGGCGCCCGAAGGTGAACGAACGTAACCCTGACCTCGGCGCTTTACGCTGAGCCGAGCGAACCGAACCGAACCTAACCTGTGGTGTGGTGAGGTGAGCTCAGCCTGTGAGCCCCCAAACGTCTACGTAAGGTAAGCTGTCCGGCGGCTCACGCCTCACGTTTTGAACGCTTTTTTAACCTACGTTTGACGCTTCTTAACCTAGCACTGACCCCTTAACCTAACGTGTAACGTAACCTAACGTAACCTAACCTAACCTAACCTAACCTAACCTAACCTAACCTAACCTCTGACGCCTGACGTGTTTGAATGCTTAACCTAAGTTTGACGCTTAACCTAACCCAAGTCCCCTTAACCTAACCCACGTCCACCTAACCTAACCGAACCTAACCTAGACGTGTAAACGTAATGTGTAACGCGCAACGTGTAAGGTCGGCTGTCGTGTGTGCTGACGGCAGATTGGGTTGGTCTGTAGATTCGGATTGCGGTTTGCCTCGGTCGAGGGGTTGGGTCGGAAGCGGCGAGGGGCGGCGGCGCCTGTTGCGCAGCGGCGTCCGTTTGCGGCGGGCAATTGTTGAGAAACGGCTGTGAATGTTGGCGGGCGAGAGGAGGAGGACGGCGCGCGATGTGGCCCGACGGCTGCGGGCCGATCGGGAAACGGCGGGAGGGCGACGGAAGGCGATGGGGCGGCGGAGGCGCGTTTGCACGGCCGTCATCGCCGCACGCCTCGGCTTGTGTGGCTGTGGCGCCGGCCGCGCTGGCCGGGCTGCCGCGGCGACGGTGTGGGAGTTTTGCCGAAGGTTTGGCCATTGTGGCGGGTCGTCGGCTGGGGCTGTGGGGGCGGCATTTGGGCGGGGGGCGGCGATTCTCGGCGGGCCGACCCAGGCTGTAGCGCGCGGTAGCTGCAGTTTGGCCGTGGTTTGCGGCGCTGCCGTGGCGACTGGTTGGCGACTGTGGTGTGGCTGTGTGTAGCCCCATCCTCGGTGGTTTGAAAGGCGCGGGCGGTTGTGGCGCAGCTTTGGGGCTGCTCCGCACAGGCTGTCGGACGTTGGGCGGTAGCAAGCGCGGGAGGCGCGGCGCGGCGGCGCGCAGAGTGGCGGCCGCTCTCTCGGCCGTCCGCGCCCGCCCGCGACACTGGCTGGGCCTTGTGATTCTCTGCTCTGCTCTGCCGTGCTGTGCTGTGCTTGCGTGCCTGCCGTCCCGCTCGCTCTCGCTCTCGCTGTGTGTTACGCGCGTCGTCGAAATGGCAGATCAGGCGGCTACGAACGAGACTGCTGCGGCACCCGCCGCCACCGGCACTACGAAGAAGGCCAAGTCTGCGTCGTCTGCGAAGAAGCCGCGCGCCAA